>NC_089838.1:221347067-221647067 GCF_035609145.1 Eleutherodactylus coqui | reverse complement strand
CGCATCGTGAGCATTGTGCTATTAGGTTCAATAGAACCTAATAGCTGCGGGCAACGCAGCGGATTTTCGCCGCGAATTACGCGGCGGAAATCCGTTCGTGGGAAGGAGGCCTTACGAAGGCATCACTATGAATGATAAATACAATATTTATTCCTGGAATGCTGACACAAGTGCTCTGGAAATTGGCCTTATTTCTCAAATGCTTTCCTCTCTGTCCATTGATCTGCTGCACAACCCTGATTGACAGGCGGAGCAGTTTCCTGGCTGAATGATACAACTGTCAATCAAATCTATGGTGCAGCTCATTGGACAGAGATCACTCACGGAAGAAGGCCTGCCCTCCTGAGCACCTCCAGCAGTGGAGAAAAAAAGTTGTATTGATCAGTTGCAAACTTAATAAATATATTCTCTAGCTCTGCTCCGCTGCCCCTACATAGTGCCCAGTCTATATGAAAACTGCGGGCAGATTCCCTTTAATAGAACGTAGTAGTTCTATTAAAAGTGTGGATAAGATCTGGAAAAAGAAAGACAAAAGCATTGCAACAAAATGCCGGATAGTCAATGCAACTTATGGTTGCGAAAGTTGGACACTGAAGAAAACAGAGGGCAAAATTATAAAACAGAGGCTCTTATACTTTAGCCACATAATGCAAACTACTGAAAGAAGCATCACAAAACAGAAGCGCATGGAGAAGGCTGATCCATAAAGTCTTCGAGAGTTGGCCTCATTGGGGTTTTTTTGCCTTCTTCTGGGTCAACAAGAGGGGTGGAAACAGGCCGAACTAGATGGACATTGTCTCTTTTCACCCCAACATACTATGTTACCATGTAAATGGATAAAGAGAGAGAGTACCGTAGTTAAATGGCCATTATATGGCAACATAAGTAGGTCTTACAAAACGTAATACAGTTTTTCCTGATAAAATTTGAAATGAAAAACGGTCTAGAGCTGTCATGGAGACATTTCCCTTCATACTACAACAATTTATGGACAGTCCTGTGATATTTTCATAAATGGCTTGCAGATGCAGCTCCTCTATGTACATCGACGGTAAGAGGACCCATAGCAAAGACCAAAATGTACCCTAAATAATGCAGCCAGATTTGGCACCCAAGACAAAAAGCCTGTTTTTTCTTTTGTTCTTCACACCCTTTTCTTGACCCTTGGGTCAACTCTCCTTCCCTTACTTGTTAACAATGCAGTTCCCCTGGAGAAGGGAATGCTGCACATTTTCTTGCCACTAAAGTAGCTAAGAGAAGTCCACCTAGATATAGGTCCTCTCTTTTCTCATAGCAGCCACTTGTGCCATCTAATTGGTACAGTAAGTACACCTTTGGAAGATGCCAACTCAGAGACAAAATAATCATCCTTTTTTATAAGGAATTTCTGAACTTCAGGTTTCAAAAAACTGTCTTTATAGAACTTTGTTAACTAAAATAAAAAAATTTAAATATACTTAGTGTCTTTAAAACGATTCTACCTATTATGAGTTCTCTGTTTAGAAGAACTAGGATGTGACATTCATAGCAATATCAGGTCACATGATCAATGTAGCCAATAATGACTTGGTGGTTGTAGATCATGGGATGGCTTTTGGACATACCGCCCTAGTGCTGTGCCATGACTGGATGCCTTGCGTTCCAGAGTCCTTTAAAGTAGAATTGCCAACATTCTCTGACAGTCTAATGAACCTTGAATTACTTCATCTCAGGCTTCAAATTCCAACGAGTGTATATCGTCAGACGTTTTCACGGTCGGCCAATATACGCTACCATCTGAGAAGAAGCAGCTCGTGAATGGGAGCACAAATCTACCGTTTGTGCACCTGTTCACATCACATGGGCCCTAGCGCATATACACCGAGTTCTCCATGCTGTCGCCCCTTTCCCTTCCCTCTCCCTCGCAGGCTCACCTCTGCTCTCCTTCCCGCTCGTTCTTTGCAGTGGGAGAGGGTGGGGTAGAGCTAAGCCCTGCCCCGTCCCTCCCATTACCAGGTGCGGGAAGGGGGTGGAGCCTAGCCCTACCCCTTGTCCGCATCCAACAATGGGAGGAGGCAGGAAGGGGTGGCGCTTAGCTCTGCCCCCTCCCACTGTTAAACTCCCTCCCACCTCCGGCTGCTGTCATGGGCTCCCATAGGAGCCCATGCAGCAGCCAACATATTCCGGCCCAAAAGATAGTTCCAGGACTACCTTTTGGGACCGACGTAAAAACGCGCGGCGCTATATTGGCCCATCTGGGCACTTTTATGTCTCAGGAATACAGTCAAGTGATCTGATGCATTGGAATCCAATGCATCAGATCACAGCGTATATCGGCCAGCCTTGAAAACGGCCTGCTGATTTATGCTCGTGGGAATAAAGCCTAAATCTATTAGTATTGAGGCAAGACTCTTTTTTCTAGATCACTATGTACTTGATCATGCATTTCATTCAATATTAGCAAATAAATCAATTACATTGAAAAAGACAGTGAGACTTGCAATGTTATAGATGCAAACATAAGGTGTAAAAACCCCACATTAACAAGCGAACATATCCAATGTCACACCTTTGCAGGGACATGTATGATTGCGTAGGTTTAGATAATTTGGTTTTTATATGACACCTCCAACAAATAAAATTTGATTTTAGTGCATCGTCCAGACTTTGTTTAACATGTCAAGTGGTACATAAGTATAGATTCAGGTTCTGAGCATATTTATATATTGCCATGGAAAATGCTGGCAACATAATGCCACTGGAGCAGGAAACCAATGAGCTGGACATTTTTGCATGAAAATGATGAATCATATTGTCAGGCTGCAAGGAAGGAAAGATTAAACCGTGTAAAGGAACAATAAACAATATAACACATGACACATACTTGGACTTAAATGAGCTTATCACAGTGAAAAGTGCCTGCTAATTCAATGCAATCAAATCCTTCCTGAAATAGGAGCGGGATGTCTGTACCAAATTACAAATAATTAGCAGTCGTTTCAACTCACAGTGATTCTCTACAAGTCCTGATGATACAGAATTATTTTCTGCTCCACAAAGAAAGTACTTTAACAATTCCAGGTAGCAAAAAAAGATAATTTGTAACCCAGTCTGATAAAAAGCTCGCCAGAATACAATCATCATGACAAATAACAGGCAGAGTATTTGGAGGTATTACAATATGACGGCAGTTGATGTCATCTCCAAGTCTGGCTTGGGCACTTCTATAAATGAGAGAATACAATTATGTCTTGTCATGAGATCTTCGACATAAATTAGCAATGCTTGTCATTTACCTAATGGTAAGGGTGCATTCAATCATGTGAATTTTGGGCATTACGACAACGGCAATAGGTGTATTTACATGGGCAATTTTGCTTTTGCAGTGATGGTGCAAGATGGAAAAATCCCAGCATGCTCTATTTTCATGTGAGAATAAAACATGCAGATGTGCAGTCTCCCACATAGCACATGGAAGGTGTGTGTGTGCACTGTGCAATGCAAGTCTCGCCTGAGAATGTCGGGCGCGACTTGGTGTTGCCCTTTTAAATGCACCCTCATGCAGTCCAATATTTGGCATTCTATGCCTCTCCCTTCAATTAAAGGAGATGTCTCGAGGAAGCAGTGAATTTTTTTTTTTGCCCAGTCCCCCTAATTAAACATACATTACTAATTACCCCTGTAAATTACTTTCCTAGCTGGTTTCTACTTACCGTTCCAGCGTTTCAGCAACTTATAAAACTTTTTCCCAAGATGGCTGCCAGCTCTTTTCGCATCGCTTGCTGTAGCCCGACGTGCGCGCTCCCGAGACGCTACCAGCTGTGTCTCCATGGCAACCAGACGCCCCGCAGCCGCCGACCGGACCCCTGGAGTGAACACGGCCGACCTGTCACCCACCGCCAGGCAGAAGGTAACCGGCGCAGCCCCCCCCCCCCCATCACAGCGGCAGCCCCCCCGGCCCAGCGACAGCCCCCCCCCCCCGGCCCAGCGCTAGTTCCCCCATCACAGCGGCAGCCCCCCCCGGCCTAGCGACAGCCCCCCCCCGCCCCAGCGCTAGTTCCCCCGGCGCAGCGACAGCCCCCCCATCGCAGCCCCCCCCCCCCCCCGACGCAGCGGCAGCCCCCCCGGCCCATCACTTACCAGGACAGCTGGACGGCGGGACAGCTGGGCGGCTTCTCCGGACAGCTCGGCAGCTCTGCACCTTCCTCTAACAGAGGAAGTTACAGAATGGCCGCTCCAGCGCACTCCCGAGCAGTGACAGCTCGTCTGCGCATGCGCAGAAGAGCTGTAGCGGGGAGCACACTGAAGCGGCTCGTGCTGAATGGAGAAGACCGGACTGCGCAAGCGCGTCTAAAAAAGCAAGCTGCCGGCGAATTTAGACGGAACCATGGAGACGAGGACGCTAGCAACGGAGCAGGTAAGTGGAATAACTTCTGTATGGCTCATATTTAATGCACGATGTATATTACAAAGTGCATTAATATGGCCATACGGAAGTGTATAACCCCACTTTGTTTCGCGAGACCACCCCTTTAAAGACCTGCAGTACTGTAAAAATGCTGTTGATCACTAACACATCTGTGATTGGCTGTAGTGGGGGTGATTTATCAACTCTGTCATTAGATACAACAATTTATGAAATGTTCAAATGCCATAAATTATGCCACCCATGTCTAAATGGCACATAAGGAATTAGAAATTTGGTGGAACCCGTTATACAACTTTCTCTTCTTAAGGCCAGTTTTGCATGAGCGTATTACAGAAGTAAAATGTGCTTTTTCTCAGAAAACAAGTAATCTTGTAGCTATGATAGCTTTTAATGGCTAACAAAAAGACATCAAATGACATCACCAGGCTTAATGGAAAAGATACGGAGAGGTATATACATTTCTACATCTGTGTATATCTGTCTATCGATCTATAGATAGAAATACACACACACATATATATATATATAGATTAGAGATGAGCGAGCGTACTCGTCCGAGCTTGATACTCGTTCGAGTATTAGGGTGTTCGAGATGCTCGTTACTCGAGACGAGTACCACGCGATGTTCGAGTTACTTTCATTTTCTTCCCTGAGAAATTTGCGCGCTTTTCTGGCCAATAGAAAGACAGGGAAGGCATTACAACTTCCCCCTGCGACGTTCAAGCCCTATAACACCCCCCTGCAGTGAGTGGCTGGCGAGATTAGGTGTCACCCGAGTATTAAAATCTGCCCGCCCGCGGCTCGCCACAGATGCATTCTGACATAGTTCAGGGAAAGTGCTGTTGGTGCCGGAGCTGCTATAGGGAGAGCGTTAGGAGTGATTTTAGGCTTCAAGAACCCCAACGGTCCTTCTTAGGCCATAGAAATCGCAATGATGTCATTGAATGGCTGTGATTGGCTGAAGGCACGTGTGTTTTCTGGAGGCGGGGATTTAAAGCCCTGCGTCCAGAAAGCAATGCTCTGCCGGGGACCAGGAGGGAGCGACAGCCTGCAGCAGCACCGCAGACCGCCGGGGGAAGTGAGTAATGATTTTTATTCTTTGCTCCGCTGTATTCCCGGCGTATAAGGTGACAGTTGGGGGGTCGTCTTATACGCCGGTATATACGGTATATATTTTTATTTTTACACATTTCTGGATGAATTGCAGGGAAGGGCTTATATATTTAAGCCCTTCCCGACAATTCATCCCGCGCACGCCGGCAGCCCATTGCTTTCAGTGGAACCTGCTGTATTGCTGGCTCCATTGAATTCAATGGGCTAACATCGTTCTTCTCTGCCACAGCTGTGACAGAGGAGAATGATCTTTATGCTGACAGTGGGGGGGGGGGCACTCTTGCCGCTATTGTGGCTTAATAGTGGGACCTGTGAACTTGAGATGCAGTCCAACATGTAGCCCCTCGCCTGCCCTATCCGTTGCTGTGTCGTTCCCATCACTTTCTTGAATTGCCCCGATTTTCACAAATGAAAACCTTAGCGAGCATCGGCGAAATACAAAAATGCTCGGGTCGCCCATTGACTTCAATGGGGTTCGTTACTCGAAACGAACCCTCGAGCATCGCGAAAATTTCGTCCCGAGTAACGAGCACCCGAGCATTTTGGTGCTCGCTCATCTCTAATATAGATGTAGATATGCTGCTGTAATATGGTCATGTATTCTGGCCCAACCGTGAGATTTACTGACCTGGACTGTTGTTATGGATTTATATGGTGGTTAAAATTTGGATATGCAAACGTGGTGGTTTGGCCAGGAAACATCTCTGTATTAAGAACGCAGAAATGTGGCCATAATATGCTTGTATGAAACTAGCCTTATGTGTCCTCATGGCTGTCAAATGTGTCCAACTCTCTTCATGTTCACATCTACATTATGCGGTTTCCAAGAAGGGCACAGTCTGCAGCACTATTGGAATCCGTCACACATGGGTCCATCATAGAGGTCATGTTTCTGTTATGAAGAGAAACAGAAGCCAGACACCAGTTCGAACAGCGTCTAAACCAGGATTTTGCAGAAAAAAATTCTTGCACATCTTTAATAAATTAGGCCGCTGTTACAAATCTCCTCAGCCTGCTCCCTTTTCCAAAACTGTTTTCAAAACTATTGAAGTAGGCAGGTAAAGGGTTGAAAACACAAAATAACCTTGGGACTTGCCAAGCACTTTATCTTGTGGTACTTTTTTTTAGTTTTTAATGGAACTCTGACACATCCCAGCTGCTGAACCCCAACTAATCCCACTTTTTTGAAATGTACCCGATTAAGGAATCCTAAATGTATTTATTGCGACACCTTTAACTGAAACCATTGATGTAATCAGATTTGTGATATATGGTTTTCAGACAAAAGCAGCTATTTTGGCATCATGATGACTGGTTAGAGTTGGCACTGCAAACACAGCATTGAATTTCCAGAAAAGGAAGGAAATGCTGCAAAGTGTTAGAGCAATCTAAAAGCCAAAAAGGGATAACTATGTTTTACAGCAACTTACATATCTGTATGCTGGAGTGCACATTCAAAATGGATTGCTGCTTCAATGGGTTCTCTAGGACTAGAAAACCATGAACACTTTCTTCCAAAAACAATGCCACCCATCTCCCCAGAGGTTGTGTATAGGGTGCTACTCAGCCACATTCATTTCAAAGCATATACATATGCAGTACCAAAGATGGCCATTAGTGAGCTTATTGGCAGGTTGCAGTGGGGGATTCTTTGGCATGGAAAGGGTTTGTTCTGCCAATTAATCAGCAGACACCTGTGTGGGTGTGTCTACGGGACAGAAACATGCCAGACTTCCTGCCCGTTGCTGCCATTACAGCCTCTAGACTGACACCCTGGAGGGTATGATATATAGACATTGATAATGTTATATTAACGCACTTGGCCTCATTAGTTAGGATATGAAGATCCTACATAGTTAGTAGCCAGACGTCAAGGGTTTTTTGATGGCATGTACAATGTGATGCCGAAACAAAAGTGTGAAGATTCCTGTGCGCTGATGCAAATAAACACCAGAAAAGCAAGTTTTTACTAAAATTCAGGTCTGGATGGGATTTCCTGGAGTGCTCCAACAACACATAAGTGCTTGCAACACTACAGCAAACCCTTATCCAAGGGGAGGCTCTCCCTGCACGTTATTTTTGGATAAAATTTCCTGGAGTGCTGCCAATCATCTGGTGGGGGAAAGATGGCGGTCCTGTGAGCTAATTGCCCCCAAGTTATCACAATATACATATGCATACTGAATGATAACTGCATTTGGAACATCTATTCAACAGGCTGGTCTAACTTTTGGGGTGATCATGGCCTTCGGACATTGGGGAACAGATTCCACAAAGTGTCAAATATCCTCTATACTCAACTTGACCCATGCCAGCTGCAGCAGCTTCATCAGTTGGTCACATATTACTGATAATTGAGAACAGATGTCAAAGCCCTTTCCAACATGTCCCAAGCATGTTCAATTGGGTTACAGTCTGGGGGTTTGGGGGCCAAGACAATGTGGGGAATTCATTGTCATGATCCTCCAACCACTTCCGAGTGATACGAACTTGATGACACAGAGTAATGTCCTGTTGAAAGATGGCATTGTGGTCGGGGAAGACTTCCTGAAGATTTTGGTGAAGATGGTCAGATAACACGTCCCAATAGTGTTCATCATTCAAGGTTTGTGAGAGGATGACCAACAATCCTAGGTCATGCCAAGAAAATACTCTCCAGACTATGACATGGCCACCACCAGCCTGTTGAACCCCAAATGGTGCACCCATGGCATAAGGCTTAATGCTATTTAGGCCAAATGCAGACTCCACCATTTATATGGTTCAGCAGAAGGCAGGACTTGAAACTCAGATGACTCTCTGCCAAGTGTTCAAGGTCTATTGATGTCTTTCTTAGGCCCATGAAAGGCATTGTTGTTGATGGCACGAGTCAGTTGGTCTACTGTGGCACAACATTACTAAGATATCAGATGTGCTAGCCTCTAGGATCAAACCCACATGGCCTGCAGCTGTATGACCTTTTCTTAGATGTCAGTCCATGGTTGAACCAGTCTTGGTATATTCTTGATACTGCAGTTCGGGAATAGCTAACAAGTGTGACTGTTTCAGAAATACTGGAGCTACACCTCCAGACCCCAATAATCCACCCGCGATCAAAGTCACTCAAGTCACCACCATTACCCATGACTGCCAATTGTTGCCTTTTGCTGCACAGAGAAGTCAGCACATTATCTGAGAGCAGATCATGATGCGGCCATCGCATGTTACCGTGTTACTGATCATAAGATATCATGTGCCAGCTGCCCTAATGCAGGGATCGATCAGTGTACATATTAATACATTCTTACAATGTATCAATCATTGCCATGATTAGAAAGCTCAAGATTTTACATTTAGCTCCTGGCCCCCCAAAACACAAACTTAAAATACAGATTTTAAATAACACATACTTACATTTTTCATTTAAAAGTATACATATCATATGAAACACTTTGTATATGTTAGGGACCAAATAAGCAATGTGTTTCCTGAAGCGTTATAGGGATTATTCCTTTAAGGTTTTCTCTGAATTTCCATGGAGAGCAATAATATTTCATGTAGTAAATGCTGCCATCTAGTGGCAAGTTGGTAAATGTCAAGTCACTGTCGTCAATGAAAACCACAATATACAGTAGTGAGTTACAATAAAAACTAATATACTGCCAACATAAAAGTTATATCCATGTAGTAGTCTGATTAATATTGCTAAGTGATAACAGATTTAATACAAATATGTATTACCAATAATGAAATAAAATTCGCAACTCAGATTGACACAGTATACAAAAAACTAGTCAAGGAAGTCAAAGGGTAGCTAAAATTTCATAAAACTCCTGAGAAGTCATAGTGGCACATCAAAAGTTTTCATAGCTGAGACAAAGACAAAGTAACACCCAGACACCGTGCCCCTATGGCTGGGGGGCACCACCAAGTCCCTTTGCCTTGGACTAGGAAGGTAAGCTGTATGTGTGTCCCAGGTGAAGGAATGCCTAGCTATGACTTAGGAATTTGAGTCTGTCTGTGCACAACAAGAACACCTTGTGCATATAATAAACCTCATGGAACAATATTAATCATATAATGGTGGTAATGTTACCCAGAAGCTTTGTGTGTGTGGGAGAATATATACATAATATGCTATGTATAAAATTGCACTATACAGCTTCATAGTATGGATCTTCGCTGTGTCTATGGGACATGAGAAGCATGGCTAGGAGAGCAGCTTACTGGATGAACCAGCTAGATACAGATATAGTAGGGCAGAATTTATCAGCCACTGTAAGGCCGGGCTCACCTGAACGGGGCGGCTTCCACATGCGGATTTTCACAGTGGAAGACCTACAGTACATTGCAGAAAGTAATTGGGAATGGTCATAAATGGGCAGCATATCGTCCGCACAGAAAAAGCATGGCAGAAATGGAAACACCTGAAAGTAGTATAATCAATCAATCTCTCTCCTCTGCAAGAAGTAATTCTGGCTTTTCTTTCTCCACTTGTAGACAGTTTAGACCGATCCGCCCCGTACACAATATTCATTGCGTATGGACGGCGATCACATAAAGCAGGCAATATGATTTGCTGAAATATAAACCCTGACATGCCAGTCATATATACAGGCACTCTTAGTTGCACTTGGTAACATGAAGGTCATCAATGGTGGAGCTTCTGTCATGACTGCTGGCTACAACTAGCAGCACCCCCTTTCCCTCTTCTCTGCCATGGTTGCTGTCACCGGAGTCCCTTCCAGTTGTGTGGTTGGCGCTGCTATCCCTCCTATTAATGCTCGCACCCATAGAGTATGTGCACTCAAATCACTTTTTAATAGGCTAGCACATGTTCCCAGCTTTCCTGTTTCCAGCCCTTCCCAGGTTATTAAGCCCCTCCCCTCTCCCCCCCCCCCCCCACACACCTCCACTAAGGTGCCTGAACCAATGATTTGCAGTGTTCCAAGTGAAGGTATTCCAGTGCTGTGCCTACTACCTGGTTTGATCCTTATCAATATATTCAGCTTTCAGCGAACTCCACCTGTCCCAATCTTGGTCTGTTTTTTGACTTGCCCGATTACCACCTGCCCTGACCACCACCCTGATTTGCCATATTGCATGAACTCCGCCTGTCCAGGACTATTATTCTGATTACATCCTTATCTTTTCTTTTGATAACACGTTCCAATGCCTTTTGGCTTGCTAGGCTCAGCTGTCAATGCAGAGAGACTACTCCTGGTGAAATGACCTAGGAGTTCCCAGCAGCAAAGACCAGAACCCTCAAAAAGGGGTTAAATCAAAGAAACCTTTAGAGCAGTCATCAGAAATAGCCCAAAGTCCAATTAGTGACACTCTTTTTTCACGCTGGCTGTGTTACAATTTCACTTTCAAACAATAGAAACATGTTTAGCTTTAGGCAGAGATGGGGTAAACATTATCCTCCCACATATTTAAAAGACTTGGATACATTGACTACACATTGATATAATCTGTATAAGGAGAAGGAGGTACCAGCATTTACACAGACCCAGGAGGTGACCAGTGTTGATGTGCTAATGCATGGCTTTGCAATGTTGGTAGTAGGGGGCAAAGCAGAGAGTATATACCGTAGGACAGACTTTTGGTATCAGACACTTAATCCAGGGAGACCATGTGCCTGGAGAACCTGCCATTAGTCTATAAGACCTGTACACCCGTGCTTGTCCAGCATAAGCAAATCTGTAAGCTGGAGGTCATAACAACTCATGGTCTGCTTGGGGTGAGGTTTCCCACTGGGTCCCCTGAAACTGAGACAGAGAACTGCAGGCACAAAACACAGGAGAAAGCCAGCAGTAATTTTGTGCAGAACCTAGTTGTGGTGGGCCTGTCAAGTATCCCACAGTCCCTGGCCATAGTAAAGGACCACTTACAAATTGTCTTTATTAGAAGTGTTCAAGAACGTTTAAAGTGTTATATACAACTATAGAGCGTAGTGTGCCTTTTTAAAGTGTTCATCAACCATTAAGGATATTATGCCACCAAATGTGTTTTGTAACCATCAAGCGTTTGGATTATTCTTGTGAAAAAGAAGAAATATCACCCTCCTTACATAAAAAAGGTCATTCTAACATGGATTTAAAGGGAACCTGTCACACCCCACAACACCATAAACTAAGTTATAGTGACAGGGGGTATTTTTTATACTAAGCCACTTCCATGATCTAGCAGTGTTCCCCTCTGAAGTCAGCGCAGAGCACAACAATCTGACTCTTTGCAGAGTCCCATACATGCGCTCTCTATGGGAGAGTGCAGGCATAACTGTGGGGACGTGACAGGCTCCCTTTAACATGAAGCTATATCCTTGAATAACTGGCTAGCTGGCCAACAGGGGTAAGGTTTTAATGTTTTATCATCTTTATTCCCTTTTTCTATTTTCACTTATGGTCATATCAATGTAGGAGAAAATCGGAAAAACAAAATAAAGCCTTGAAAAAAAGGAATGAGGATGTTGGATTTTATATTTCATGGCTCTACAGTCAATGTTAGTCAATGGCAGAGTTCGCCTTTTAGAGAATGCTCAAATGTTCAGCTGCTGCTTTTGTTCCTGTTTTTGTTGTTTTCCTGATTTAGAAATCCACTTTTCATTTTTACAGGCAAAGTGATTTATCAGATATAATAAATGCCAAGAATAAGTAAACACGCTGTATTATAGCGCTAGGTAAATTGATTGCAACTGTATTACGGAATATGGCCATTACTTGTGCTGGACAGCAAGATTTAGAGGATGACGCATGTCAGATGATGTAATACCAAAGGAAAAAGAAATAATGGCTAAATATTAGCGGATTATTTCTGCAGACATACATACCATGCATACATATATCAGGCAGTTAAACCTTCCTGGCTGTGCATGTAACTCAGGCAGATACATTAACGCTATCTGGAAGCTGAATTACCACTGCCATTTTTTTACATCAAATATTTATGTGACCCACTAATGCCTTAGTAATTGGCTGTTGCTTTGCCTCTCAAGATATATTAAGATTTTAATGCAATTTTCCGTGTTTATCATAACTTCTGGCATAGTCATACCATTTAGAAAATGTAGAAATTATAGATAGAACTTAATTTGCCATTTTTAGAAATTATATTTAGACTTCCATTTCCCATTTACATTTGTCCTGAAAGAAAGTGATTAAAAGATGTCAATGTTCATCTGCTAGTCAATGGTTTACATTATATGCACCTGCTAAATGGAACCGCTCTTTATATTCAACATAGCAAAACTCCATGTAAAGAGTAAACCACACTTGCAATCATATAAAACATAGTAAAATGTGAACAATTAAGTGATATTCAGGGCAAAAGCTGAAAATACGGCCCTCCTCTCCTTGTACATTCAGGTGTGGGCAGTGATGTGAAGTAGGAGTGGGTGTCAAGTGTTTGTTACGCCCCGATAACCATAATAAACAATTGCTTTACATTTGTTTTCAACATCAGTAAAACATCGGTAACTTATTTGGTCCTTTGTGAACCTCTGCCCGTTACCTATGCCACTTCGGGTATGCCGACCTCTTCCGCCCGCAAGGACAACGACCTTACACCATGACAACGACCTTACACCACGACAACGACCTTACACCACGACAACGACCTTACACCACGGCAACGACCTTACACCACGGCAACGACCTTACACCACGGCAACGACCTTACACCAGGACAACGACCTTACACCAGGACAACGACCTTACACCAGGACAACGACCTTACACCAGGACATCGACCTTACACCAGGACCACAACCGTACACAAGGACACACGAAGTTGTGGAGATCACCATTTCTTTCTTCATGTCATACTCCTCTTTCACTCTAGTTCTGGTGTCTTGCTGCAACGTAACACTGATCATGCATCACTATCAATATCAAGTTATCGCCTATCCACAAGGCATGAATTAATGATCAGTGGGGATTCGATTGCTGGACCTCCACCCACCATCAGAACAGAAGTCCCATGTCTCCTTTATGACTGGTAATGAATGGAGTGGCCATGCACATGCTTGGCCACCACTCCACTCATTTCAGTAGGATCATCGGATACAACAGAATTTAATTGCTCTATCATCTCTAGCAGCCCATTTAAAAAGAGCACTAAGGCCTCCCTCACAGAGAGGTTTTTTTTTTAACCGCATTTAGCACTGCCTTTTCAGCGCATCACTAAACGCTGTACAATGCTTCCATTCATTTCAATGAGGCTGCTCACACAAGCATCAAAATGCAGCGTTTCCAACGTTGTGCTTTGACAGCAGTGCATGTTCTATCTTTGGCCGTTTTCGGACCTGCATCGCCCATTGAAATTAATAGGCAATGGTTACAGCGATGCCAAAAACATGGCACAGCTTGGTGTCACGTCTTGGGCAGTGCTAAATGCCCAAGCTACACTACCTGAGGAAAAAAAATAAAAATCCATACTCACCTAGCAGGTGCTGTCGGGGAGTCTCCGGACCTCTATAGAGGCTGCAGGGCACTTGCAAAGCCAGCAGAGTATCTTTTGCTAACTATGGAGATTAGAAATTCCCGCCTCCAGCCAGAGATTGCTCTGATTGGCTGAGTGCCGCTGAGTGACAGCCCGCTAAGCCAATCACAGCCAGTGCTGGATGCTCCAATCACAGTCATTCATTGGAGCATCCAGCGATCATGTAGCTATCTCCCATCCTATGGATAGGGAAAAGTTTGATATTACCAAAATACCCTTTTTAAAGAACTCAATTTGTAGAACCTGAAGGTATGAAGAAAAAAAGGGACATAATAGAAACCTTTAAATCTGTCAGAATTAATTGGGATTCATCATACCGCTGTATATCAATGAGGTAGATCGAACAGAGACTTACTCCAGTCTGCAACTATAGTCTCCAAGATATAAGCTTAATTTTAGAATTCTAATAAGTTTAAGGCCTCATGTCCACGGGGAAAATCAGGCCGCCATGGATTCTCCATGGAGAATCCGTAGCGGGTCCCTCCTGCCCCGCGGACATGAGCGCTGAAAAGAAGAATAAACTTACCGGCAGCGGACCGGGCAGGTCTTCTCGTCTTCACGGACGGATCTTCTTTCTTTGGCTGGCGGATGTACTCGGCACACCGGCAGCGTGCCGCGCGCACGCGCCGGGCACATCCGCGGGCCAAAGAATGAAGATCCGGCGTGAAGAAGAGAAGACCTGCCTGGTTCGCTGCAGGTAAGTTATTCTTATTTTAGGTCTCCCACGGATCCGGACGGCTTCCATAGGCTTCAATAGAAGCCTGCGGGAGCCGTCCGCGTGGGAGACCCGCACCTAAATGAAGCATGTCTCGTTTTTTTTCATGCTTCATTTTTCTTTTATTCACTTTTATTGACCATCCACGGGTATTTATCTACCCGCGGGTGGTCAATGCATCCCTATGGGGTGCGGATCTGCATGCGGGTGATCCGCTGCGGATCAAAATCTTCTTTTGCCCGTGGACATGAGACCTAATACTGCAATAGGGGATGATGAACATTATGTTCTGAAACTGTAAAACTCCTTCAATAAGAAGAACGTATAGTCACTGCCACAGCCAATCTTTCATTAGCAAAGGTACATCTGTGACACATTCTGTAAATAACATGTCAGAAAATATGATCAATAGGAATTGAGGGCATAAGAAACTTGTTCAGTAAGGGAGTACAGCTACAAACAGCATCACGTAACAACATAGTAATCCCCACTTTTTCATATATTTCCACTGTCTGCACAGGTAATCCAGATACCATATCAGATGGGTAATTCCAACAATTCCTCACTCAGCTGCAATCATAGGTCCTCAAATAATAGCTGTGATGATGGACAGCTCCTATCATTACAAAGTCATTACAGCAGAGTGTGGAGAGCACAAAGAACATGTAATCTACTGTACAAATACGGAAATTGAAGCATGTGTCAGTGATATTGCTAGTATTCCCCACTGATATATTTACAGAAAATACAATATCCTTTTAGGAAACAAACCAGGCCGATTCAGATCATTGGTACGACAGGCAAAAGTTCAAAGAGGAAAGAGCAGGAACCTAAGATCATATCAAGAACTTAAAGGGGTTTTCCAGGAAGATACTATTGATGACCTATCATCAGGATAGGCCATCAATAGTTGATCGGCTGGGGTCCGTCGCTCAGGACCCCGACCGAACAGCTGAGCGGGCACATGTTCTCAGCGCCGCAATAGCAATGGGAGCCGTGCCTGCAATTACAAGCGGGCCACTACACGGAGGTTGTCGTGGAGGCTTCCACTCCGGCCTCTGTTAATGCGGCACTAACAGCAAGCGCCCACTCAGCTGATCAGTAGGAATCCTGAGCGACGGACCGCAGCCGATCAATTATTGATGACCTATCCTGATTATAGGTCATCAATAGTATTTCCCTGAAAAACCGCTTTAAACATATAATACTGCTACAATGGACATTTATAATGTGTTCATAGAACTGTATGTCGAGAACATGCATTTAACCAATTGTATGCTAACCCTTTAATTTCATTATTTTGGAATATACAACATAATCAATGTTCTAATAAGTGTGCCCCTGTAAATTAGCAAGCCAAATACTTTTCTCTCTATTTTTCTAGTTCTAATATAGCAGAATTGTCTTTATTGTTAAACACTGATCAGTGATAATACTAACACCACTGACAGGTGAAGTGAAGAACTGTGATTATCTAATTTCAATGGCACTTGGCAATGGGCTGGGATATATCAGGCAGCAAGTGAACAGTTAGATCTTGAAGTTGATATGTTGGTAGCAGGAAAAAAGGGGAAACATTAGACAAAATTATTAAAACTAAATGTCTGGTACAGAACATCTCCAAAATGGTAGGTCTTGTGGGGCGTTCCCAGTATGCCGCGGTTAGCATCAAAAGTGGTGTCAAGATAGCCAGTGAACATGGGCACCCCAAACTCATTGATGCGCAAGGAAATGAAGGCTAGCCAATCTGGTTCAGTTCTGCAAAACAGCTATAGTAGCACAAATTGATGAAAAAGATAATCTTGACTTTGATAGAAAGGTGTCAAAATACAGAGTGCATTACAATTTGTCGGTCAGAGTGCCAATGCCTACTCATGTGCACTAACAAAAGTGCCTACAGTTGGCAGATTAGCATCAGAAATGGACCATGGAACAGTGGAAGAAGATGGTCGGGTTTTAGGAATCACATTTTCTTTTACATCATGTGGATGGATGGTTGTGTCTGCGCAAGAGATAGCACCAGAATGCACTATGGGAAAATGTAATGCTTTGGGTAAGTTGTGCTAGGCATACCTTTGTTCTTGCATTCATGTGATGTGCACTACACTTCTAAACATTGCACCGACCATTGTACAGAGGCAGTGGCCTCCTTCAACACAATAATGGGTCATGCAACACTGCAAATATTGATAATAAATGGTTTTAAAAACATGACAAAGCATTCAGAGGGTTGACTTGGCCTCCAAATTCCACGGATCTCACTGTTATTGAGCATCAGAGAGATGTACTAGAAAAACAAGCCTGATCGATGGAAGCGGCACCTCACAACTTACAGGACATATATAGGATCTGCTGATAACGTCCTGGAATTGTATACCACTGGACACCTTCAGAGGTCTTGTGGAGCCCATATCTCAATGGATCACAGTTATCTTAGTGGTAAGAGGGCAATGGAAACAATATTAGACAGATGCTTTTAATGTTATGGCTGACCAGTATATACTTTGGTAGACACTTATAAAAGGTATTTATTGAAGAATAAAGAATTTTCTAGAAAAACTGTTAATAATGTTTGCAAAACCATGAACTTTTCCAATGTATCCTTTTCTGAATACATCTATTTAAAACACTGTATTATGAATCTATTGAAGATTAGGGGAAACCTGAGGAAAGCTCAATTTATAACCTTGTAACACAGTCTCCTAACTATGTTACAAGATTATAATCAGCTGTTTACATACGGCTTATGAGAAACAAAATATTTTTTTTGTTATGATACAGGTTAATGGCGAACAAAAAGAAATGATGTCACAGCAAGCTTTTGAGGCTACTTAGACCTTTTAATCAGGCATGGCATAAGAAGCCTGTAAAGCTCGCTGTAACATCATGTATTTTTGTTAGCCAATAAAAGGTATCATATCTACAAGATTAGTGCTATTGCTTCTTTTACAGAGAGCAATCACATTTTGTTGTACTGGCTAGCTAGCATGGTACCAAACATTTTTTCTTGTTACTGAACTAATCTTGTAGCTATATTTTGCTACAATGTCTATGAAATTCTAAGGGCGCTAAATACATCGGCAAAGCATTTTTTCCCCTGTCCTAAAAGCCAAATAGATATTACCTACAGTGATACACTGGAAAACCGAGTCTTCACAATTTGAATGTGCAGTCTAGAATGCTTTCATTAACTGATGGCATTCATAAATCTTAACAAAAATACTATTCTATTCAATGATTTAAATACCTTAGAGAGTTAAGGTGCCCATACGACTGTTGGCCAAACGTTGGGAGGCATCCATACACACAAGACAGTCATCCACTCCCAACATAATCAGCAGGTTCATACAACTTTTTGCTAATGTGCATGGGGGCTTTTACTATGAAAAATGCACTAGCATAAAATATATTGGTCATCATTGGAAGGTTTCCCAAGTGTAATAGCCAGTCAAACCCCATTTTGGAAATCTTTCAGACTACTGGTCCTCACAGAGGCGTAACTTGAAGGTCCCGGCCCCCAACTATAATGCTTTACTCATAGTACTGGGTTCCCTATATGGAGAAGAGAGGCCTTATGAGCCCCTTAAGGCTCCTGAGCCCAGGTGCAACCGCATCCCCTGCATCCCCTATAGTTACGTCCCTGGGTCCCCAAGAGAGCATCTTGGTGTTATCCAGTTAGATATGTATAATGTTCATAGGAGATTTACGAATTCCTTGTTATTGTTGCTATATTAGTAGTAGTAGAGAAATACTGTTTTAACCACTCGTAAATGAATGTATAGTACACAAAAAGATGTTTTTTTCCAGGATGTAGACAAGTGAGTTTTTAGCAGCAATATTGGCATATAGTTTTTTCCCTCCTTTCTTATTTTCAAAAGAAAATTTGTAATTCTTGTTAGTGTATCTATGTACTGTCTGACGTCTAAAGACATTCTGATTGAAGGCTGTACAGCTTCTGATGTCGGAAGACGTCCGTCAGGGTATTCTTACTGTATATTACTGGCCGCTCTGTTGTCAGGGGCCTCTCCAGCATGTCCCATACCGCAGTACTGACTCTAGCCAGCAGATGGTGCCATTGTATAATGGCAGAAAGAAAAAGCCCCCTAGGAAATCCTGAATCCAAAATTGGATTGCAAAGGGTTCATATTAAAATATAATACTGTAAAAATAAAATACTGTATACTGACATATGCAGATGCATACACACACCAGTTAAGTACTGTAGATCCAAATTGAAAGCATTGGGAAATGAATCCATATTGATGCATGTTTGGATAAGCAACTACAATCTCCAATTAAAACCACCCTTGTACAGTCTGTAGGAGATCAGTCATGTGAGTGGCCACTAGCGGGCTTGAGGGCAGATTCCTTAAAGGGGTTAGTCATGGTTACAAAAACATGGCTGTTTTCATCTAAACACAGTGCCACCAATGTCTGTGGGCTGTGTCTGGTATTGCAGCTCAGCTTCCATTCACTTCAACAGAGTCAAGCTGAAATACCACACACAACCCTATGAACAAGAGTGACACAGTATTTGGCCAAAAGCAGCCATGTTTTTGTAACCCTAGACAACTACTCTAAAAATGTCCAGCAAGAAAAGGGTTCTTTCTGTTCCTTAATCAAGACACACCTGTCTGAGTATGTCTACAGCAGAGAAAACCTCCAGAGCTTCTGTGCCCCGAGTCCATTATGCTCTAGTTGCTAGTCTACAGCTGTGCACCCACCACCCGTTTAAAAAACCATGGATCTGGCAGGGAAAGCTGCCCCCTAGACTGACACTCTTGAGTATATGATTAATGAATACTTGTTAATGTTATGTTAAGGTATTAGGCCGATTGCCTGTCAGTCAGATGGCCAGATATTGGTTTTTTGGCATGTGCACTGTGATGCCTGTAACAACAGTGTGAATGTTTCTTAGGAACTACTGCAATAAAAAGTTGGTACATCCAGTTTTTACTAGATGTGACTTTCTGATGCACTGCCACCCATGTGATGGAGAAAGATGGTGGTCTCATGGGCTATTGCCACCAAGTTATCACAAGTCCTAGACCACAAATTGTACATGAAAAAAAAATCAGATGCAAAGCAAAACATGAAAACATCAGCCTCTTGGCAAACCGAAGGATCTTTGATAGTTCACAATGACCATCTACATTGTAACAATGTCATCCAGAAACATACATACATCATAAGAATAGATAACAATTCAAAGTTATTTCCACTTACCTTGCACTGGCCAGACACACAAACTGCCGTTCCATTGTGGTCACATGGTGTTCCATCTATTACCTTTTCGGCTTGCCTTACATAGAACCTGTAGCCCATAGCCCGACATGTCAGTTCACACTTCAAGGTGTTTCCTAGGAATTTAAATCAGATCCTTTAGCTGCAAAGTGCAAACATTACATGTGAATAACGATACAAGTGAAATAATAACGCAACAGTTGTGTCAAAAGAGACATTGTTGATGTATTATTAGGATATGCCATCAATGTCCGATCAGCAAAGGCTGATGACCCTACTAATCTCCAAAACAAGTGGCAGATGTACAAGGAAAGCACTGTACTACAGTACCTGGTCTCCGGTTGGCTAAGCTTGGTACTCTCTAGAGGCTGGACAAATAATGGGGCCATCTTAGACACCCAAATAAAGTCAAAAAGAGACAAAGTAGCCTAAGTTTTTCCAAGTTTCCCAACCACTTTGCTTTAGCTGTGTTTGTGACTCAATCTGACATTTATGTCATAGCCATGCTACAGCATATGCCACCAATGTCTCTCCAGAGACAGCCTCTTTAAGCCATTACATGTTCCATTATAGGAATTAATTAAACGGTAATGTGCATTACAAATCCAGTACATTTAATGAAATAATAGAGACACTGGAAGAGAATTTTCAAATCTACTGCAAAGTAAGGTAGATCAGCTGCCTGTAGCAATCAGTTAGCTTATCTGATTTTCAAGATTTCTGTTTGCTTCCAGTGAATGACACAGTCCTAGCAAACTACAGGATTGTCTTCAATGGGTACAATTGTGTTCACTTCTCAGCTGTGATCAGGACTAGGTCTGTTTGTAAATAGGAATACAGATGCATCACTTCTCGTCATGATTGGGGCAGTGCGCTGTGTCAATAGACTGCAATGGACTACACAACTAATATAAGGCACTGAATGAACATTTGTCATGTTAAATAGAGCATCGAGCGTTTCTTTGGCGCCTGCCGCCTATGTATTTTTATCTAATGACAAGTAGAGATTTTGAAACTGGTGATGCAGAGCATATAAGAAAGTTTTAAAACTTTTAATTATACCATCATTAAAAAGAATCACCACTTTTATGATGACCTTGCTGAGCGTAGGACAAGGTAATACCAGCAAACAAGGCGATTTCAGCTTTTTGCCTGTTATGTGCGTCTATCCTGTAATTTGGAGAAATTTACACTTCATTACTTACAGCACTCATGAGGAAGGAGTCCTCTGTATTCAAGATATTCAATCCCCCCCCCCCCTTTACTGCCGCTCTCCAGCTGATGATTGACAGTTTTTCTCTATGGACAATAATAGGAAGAAAACTGTCAATCAGCAGTGCTGCAACTTATAAAGTGTACATTTTCCAAAACTACAGAACATACAAACCTAACAATCAGAACACAGAAATCAGCTTGTTTGTCATTACCTTTTGCTACAGTTCTAATAGGTGACAGATTCCCTTTAAAGACGTTTTCGAATAAAGCTCTTTGTCTGCTACCCACAGGATAGGGAATAAATGTGTGATTGCTGGGGATCGGACTGTGGCGACCGCCAGTGATTTTGAAAGCTATGCACCCTGGATGCCCTATGTGAATAGAGCGATGGTACCCATGCATGACCTCCTCTCCATTCACTTCTTTGGGACAGATGGAGGTCAATGAGCTCAGCTATCTCTTTTCGTCCCATAGAAGAAAGCAGAGCTGTGGTCACCACTCCATTCATTTGGTGCATTTGGGGGTAAGGATATGCCATAAAACCCAGATAGGTGTGAGTCCAACTTCTATGACCGGTACCAATCTCTAGCTGTAACCCTGACCACCCACAGTTCAGTTCTACGAGGTAGCTGGTAATGGTTAGGATTACAAAAACAGCAGATTGGGCTTTGCTACACTGTTTCCTTAACTTCCATTGACATCCATGGGAGTAATGGAAACAGCATAGCAAAACTCATTCGGCTATTTCCGTCTTACTGACTACCTTATACAGAGCGGTATTTCCATAGCAGCCATACAACAGAAACATTGCAAGGGTCTGATAGTCTAATTAGAACCGAGCACTTAATAACTCCTCCTTACTAGGGGTCCTGTAGATGGTCTACAATGAAAGTCTGTGTGATGACCGATCTCTTTTAAAGCAATTTCACAAAAAAATATTATTAGCCAGTAAATAAAATGTTTTCTTGCCCAGTACCTGCACTAAATACATTGAATATCCATGAATGCACTCAATATCTGCACCCATGTGTGGAGCTTCCTCTTTAATAACTTCACTAAGGGTCACTTACTGAATGCACAAGCCATGAAGTTCAGATGAGCTAATTCATGTCTACACTGACATTATCATGTTGTCCTCCATCATCCTAAATGGGCTTGCTCAGTTATGAAAAGACTTGATGACTGATTTATTAGTATGTCAATCATTGCAAGTCCTGAAAAACATGAGGAACTAATTATGATTGCTTTACTTATTAAAGAAGTGCGGAAAGTATTCTGAGATGCATATGATTAAGGCGTTCTAAATTCTTCATATTGTAAATTGCATCATTGTCAAGGTATGTGAAATTAGGAACAATACACTTTATATAATGTATTTGCAGAGTTATATCTAGTCCTGGGCTGGAGGGATTTAAAGAAGACCCAATACAGAATTCGTATGTCATCCCCTCAGCCTCTGCACTAGGTATAGCATTACTCAATTTCTTTGCAGCTTAAGAATCTAAGCGTACAGAAGATGGAAAAAAATACAGCTTTATCGCATCACCAGAAATACAAAATATGTGGCATGATAATTTTTATTTTATTTAATTCCCCCCCCCCCCCCCCCGCCCCCTTAACAAACAGCCATAAGCCTTTTTACAGCAGCAGTTTAAGGACTTTATTCTGATGTATACAACTTTTTACGTGCCTAGGAAGACTGGGGGCCCAGCTATCTGATGACACCTGCTTTAATAGCAGGGAAAGGAGAAACCACAGATCCCTGCTGTTTAGCCCTTTAAAAAAAAGCTGTGGTCAATGTGACCATGGCATGTGAAGGGCTGACAGGGAGAGGGCCTCCATGTGTCACCCATTAGAACCCTACAATATGATCACGGGGTCCCAATGGGTTGCTATAGCACCTGGAAACTTGAAGATGGCCTCTGGGTCTGCCATCTATGGTAGCTTTTAAGGCCCGAATCCCCCTGTAGGAGAAAAGTAAAAAAAATATGAAAGTCAAAACCCCACCTGCCCCCTTAATGTAAAAAAAAAATGCAAAAAAAATCACCACAAATTTGGTATCATTGCATTCCTAATTAACCACATAAGAAGTTACTACATTATTTAACCCGTACAGTGCAAGCTGTGGAAAAAAACACAATGAACATAGCTAATTTGGCATATCTCTCCTCACAACAAAATGTAATACAAATCAAAAGTTGTATCATCAACTGGTACTATGAAAAAGTACAACTCGTCCTACAAACAGAAAACCCTCACACAGCACTGTTGACATAAAAAAGAGGGTTTTTGAATGTGGCAGTAGAAACAAATTTTTTTGAAAGTGTGAAAAAGTTCTAAAAAGCGCTAAATAAAATTGGTAATGACATAATCGTACTGAACAGCAGAACAAATGTGACATATTATTTCCACAGCATGCTGAAAATCGTTGAAAAGAATAAAAAACCAAGCCCTTATAGAGCTCCGTTGGGGGAAAAATAAAAATGTCATGGTTCTTGGAATATGCAGACACAAAAAAATATTTTTAGTGCACAAAATAACAAAGCAGAACTGTATAAACTTGGCTTTGCCAGAATCATGCTGACCCAGAAAATAACGTCAACACATTATTTTTATTCAGCGTGCTGAACTACGTAGGAATGAAATTTTAAAAAAAGGCAGAATTAATTTTTTTTACAATACCCTCCCTTCCAAAGACCCAACAAAAGTTACATCATACATTATATGTACCCAAAAATGATGTCATTTAAAATTTAACTGTTCTGCAAAAAACGTCATACGGGTAAGTTAATGGAAAAAAAAAAGTTATGTCTCAATACAGCAATGAAAAAAAGGAAGAACATAGCTTGGTGTAAAATAAACCAGTCACTCAAGGGTTAAGAAGCCAAAATTCAATTTTCATCTTAAGTACCAAGAGTTTTTTTTTTTCTTTGTATTCTGACAACCATAACCTTTCTTTTTATTTTCGAAGGCCATGTAACCATTTGCGGTCTTGGATTCTGATTGTGGCATGCGTCGTTTGTTTCATTGCCATCGAATCGGGTTCATATAAGGTTGTGTTTAATTCATATGCTTTCTATATAAATCGGGAACCGCATAAAAAGGAATTCCATTATCATATTTTAAACCCTTAGATCCTAAATGTACAGTTTAAAAAAAGTTAGGACATTTAGTAGCAATTAAGCAATTCCACCACTAGATGTCACTACTATACTAACAACAGCTGTGTGATAACATACAGGTCTTAGAAGAAGAACTGCTGGAGATTTCCAGTTAATTTGAGTAGTTTGAATTCTTGGGAATTAATGGAGTGGAAAAGAGAATTTTAACAATTTTGCACATCTTTAGAGATGGTAGAATTGATTTGTCTGGTCAAAGATTTGCAGCAAATCAGAGTGATTTCTATTTTGGAGAATATGATTTAGATTTTTTCATCACTATTAATACCAAGGTTGATATATATAGAATTGTTATGATCATTATTATTAAAGTTTTTTTCAGTAATGTTTTCTACATGTGTTTTTAATGGCGTCTTTCCATTTTTACTGATTCGATTTTGTATATGCATTTTACCTACCCATTTTCAAGTCTTATATATGAAAAAAAAACTGAAAAACAAAAAAAAATCCTACTGACTCAAAATGGCTGCAAATTTTTTTTAAAATAAACCAGTGGGTACGTGAATTGACAGTGTTTTATTGCAGAATTGAAAGCAACATCTCTAATTTGAAAAAAACTAATTCTGTGAAGCACTACACAAAATGTGCATCAAGTATGAATCCATCCTAATATTTTTATTGTCAACCCTTAAATGCATCACAATTTCTATTTGAAAAAAAAGAAAAAAATATTTTTTGCGGAAAATTTTTTTGGCAATAGGGCAAAAGTGTCTGACCAATGAAAATTATATTTGCTAATTTATGGTCAAAATGTTATTTTTTTTTCTTCTTTGTATCAGATGCGCAACAGCATGAAAGTGGGACATATCTGAGAATTATCCAATTCATTAATACAGAACATTACAAATCTAAAGAAATATAGTTAAACAAAACCACTGAGCATAGAAGACGAGCGGGTACAAAAATCATTTCAAAATCTGTTTGTTTGATCATTTTTTAACCTGAATATTTTTGTATCAGATCTGATACATTTCTCTACAAAGGTGATATCCAAAAGAAGATTTGCAGCATATGTGCTCCATACTTACTACTCATGTGGCAGCGTGAAAGGCTTTGAAATAGTTGTTATCTTTGTTGAAACAAGATACAACGGACCACTTCTCACATTGCACATATGAGAACCTGCGTTTACATCCAGGATTTTTGCACTTTTACCATTTAGCAGTCCAAATAAGCTAGTCTCGCGCTCGGTCTACAGGAACACAGTCATCATGGGATCCTGTGGCCTCTCAGAAGGTCCCCGGCTGCTATGACACCCACACGTCTCCCTGCGATTTCATCGCGCAGGGGCCGTACAGGAACATTGTGGGGGGTGATGTTGATTTCGATAGCATAGGGATAAGTTGACGCATGGCTAGGAGAAAGAATCTGAGTGGACTTGCTTTGGTCCTTGCCGGAGAGCCTGGAAGCAGTGTAAGGAGAGCCAATTCTGAGGAGAAGGTAAGGGGCGAGTTAAAATTTGCATTGTATAGGCTATTTATAGGCATTGTATAGGCTGATTTGTGAAAACTGACTTTGAAGTTGTTGCCTGTTTCGAATTTTTCAAATTCTTTTAGGATGGTTGGGATGGCAATTCTAGGGATTGTTACGTACCTTAGAAGATCATCGGTATTTGTTTGGTTTTTTAATACAGATTGTGACCAAAAGTTAAAAAGCAAAATGATCAAAAATTCTTTAAAAATGTTTAAATGTGGTTTATATAATAGATCATTTTTGATGTCACATTTCTTTTAAGACGTAACGTCAGTAAGGATGTAAGGGTAATGAAGGAGAAAAAGATCTAGAAAATTCTAAGTACGGTGATGAAATCCAACATACTATTGTACATACCGTTCCGTATAATCATAAATATATATGTTTCTTTACTTGAGCCATGTATGAGCTATCAGTCAATTATTCTCTACCAGCAACCAAATTAGGACTACAAACCTACAGTACATGGTCATATGATGGTCATATGATGGACACCCGGGGTATTATAAGTCATAGCTCTGATACACATACTAATACTATAATCATACCAGCAGAATACAGACAGCTTTTAATCAATAGAAGTAAACAATAAAGGTGTCTAGTGCATGACAGCAAGCGGAGATCTTGAAACTCAAAAATAATTTATTTTTAAAAAGGGGGTGGTGGGTGGGGGACTATAAAATGCCAGATTAAAAAAAAATTGTTGAAACTCAGAGACATCTTTAACCTGCAGAATGACATTGTAAAAAAGAAAAAAATAACTAAATAAAAGTTTTCCCTAATCCCCCAAACTGTCCCCTCTTTGCGCTTTCACCTTTCTCACTTTCTCTTGTTTTCTCACCCTAATTTTACAAGTATAAGGATATAAAGAGTCGGCGCTCTTAGTGGGCCTTCTATGGTGGGCTCCCACGGCCAGACGACTGGGGGGACCAACTAGGATTGAAATGTTTATTCAGTTATATACAAGCAAGTACAGAGATGGAAAAAGACACCAAATCTACAATGTCAATATGGAAGTGGAAAATGTCTCCGCATCTAGAAAACCTTTTTTTATATTAAAGGGGTTGTCCCGCGCCGAAACGGGTTTTTTTTTTTTTTCAATAGCCCCCCCGTTCGGCGCGAGACAAACCTGATGCATGTGTTGAAAAAAAAAAACGGATAGTACTTACCCGAATCCCCGCGCTCTGGTGACTTCTTACTTACCTTGCGAAGATGGCCGCCGGGATCTTCACCCTCGGTGGACCACAGGTCTTCTGTGCGGTCCATTGCCGATTCCAGCCTCCTGATTGGCTGGAATCGGCACACGTGACGGGGCAGAGCTACGAGGAGCAGCTCTCCAGCACGAGCGGCCCCATTCAACATGGAGAAGACCGGACTGCGCAAGCGCGTCTAATCGGGCGATTAGACGCTGAAAATTAGACGGCACCATGGAGACGAGGACGCTAGCAATGGAACAGGTAAGTGAATAACTTCTGTATGGCTCATATTTAATGCACGATGTACATTACAAAGTGCATTAATATGGCCATACAGAAGTGTATACCCCAACTTTGTTTCGCGGGACAACCCCTTTAATGTCCTATTTTCAAATGTAAAATTTATTTACTCACGAAAGTTCCATAAAATGTTTTTAAATAAAAGTTTTCCAAGGCTCCATGATAAGATGTGATTACACACAAGCTGAGGAAATAGCATGGGATTACTGCCAGGTCATTTTGAATATTTTCAACCAGGAGAAAAAGTAATAAGCAGCCTTGCAGCGACCATGGTTTATTCTCAATGATCAAAAGGTCACTTGCTGCCTTTCCTTTCAATGAAACAGTGCTGCGGTAATTCCATAACGTTAATGCAGCTCGTGTGTGAACAAATGTTGCTGTAGGACCTACTGTATGGTTTCTGACTAAATTCAGAGCTTTCCTAAAAGGTATATTATTAACAGTCTGACTTAGAAGGAACAATAACCAAGTGGCAGCAGTAACCACCTCCATTCTAAATGTACTGAAGTTCAGGTCTAACACCTTTTATTTTCCAATTAACTATGTATGCTTAAAAATCATTTTATCACTTTTCCACTTAAGTGATACAAACAATAAATAGAAATGACTTTTTAACTTGACTGTTTAATTCATAGCTAAACAAAAAAATCAGTCCAATATGTTTGACTGTATCAGGGTATACAGCGGGCTGATAGGCTCTGGTGCCTGAAGGGGCTAAAAGATCTCTCTGACACATAAATAACACATAGTAGGTGAGAGGTCTGGTTATGCTGTATTGAGGCGCAGTAGCTTCAAGTTACGTCTCTGCGCTATGTATAAGTCGAGAGTGCAGTACATTGATTAGCAAAAAAAAATGACTCCAGATAGAATGCAAAACTCAGTATGACCAATATCCAGGCTCTTTTGATCAAGCTGTTAGGTGGTATTGGGAGCAGTAGTTACATGAGGGAACACCACCAGCAAAAAAGGATTGTTTGATCGGCTGACAATCACAAGCAGATCCAACAGTTGTGTTGTCCCCCATCCAGACACATGGCACCTTCCATACAGACCCCTGTCTCTGTCCAGACCATTTCTAGACACTTGACAGAAGGACATTTGGTGTCATGCTGTGCATTATGTGCCCTGCCATTAACACCCCAACATCCCCACCCTCATTTGCAGTGGTGTCATGAATGAGAAAATTGGACTGCTACAGACTGGAACTGTACCATCTTTAGTGACGAATCTAGGTTCTGTTTGGAAGCAGACAACAGTCATGTTCAAGTATGGAGGCGTCATGGTAAGCGCTTCAACCCTCTCTTTGCTGTGGAGCAACACACTGCCCCCACTTCTGGTGAGATGGTCTTGGGGGCCATCGCATATGACAGTCGGTCACCCCTAGTAATGGTACGAGGGACAATGACAGCTCAGTGATATGTTCAGGACATCCTGCAGCCACATGTGTTCCTCTCATGGCGGCTTCCAAGAGGCATCTTCGAGCAGGGTAATGCTCGGCCACACACAGCAAGGGGGTCACAGGAATGTCTCCACAACATTGCCACACTTCCGTGACTTGTCCAGTTGGCAAATGTATCGCCAATCAAGCATATATGGGTCAAACTGTGATGCAGCTTCAGCAGCCTACGAGTGTGCAGGATTTAAAAGCCCAGTTGCTAGATCTGTGAGCAAATGTGCCAGGGGATAATATATGGATCCTGTATGCCTCCAAGCCCGACCATATCTCATCATGTATCCAGGCTAGAAGCAGCCCAACAGGGCACTGGAGCTTCCTTTGAAGTTTTCCTCAATAAAAGTATGCTTTTGCTCTAATATTGTAATCACTTACATATATTATCATTACATTCACAAATATTAAGTTTCAATCGATTCCCATAACTCCTCCATGTTGCATCCTTTTCTTTTGTCAATGAGTATATATAATATCACAGAAAATAGACAGACAATGCACAAACAGACTAAATGAAGTGATGTAATTTGCATAAAATTTTTTCTAACATTTTTGCCGTATGAGCAATCAGTTTTCGGAATATATCTTGGCAGACAGTATTCCTCCTATTAGTCAATTTGGAATGCTTTAAATGTTTAATCTTTTATTAGTTTCACCCTTGATCTGCCTATTGCTAAAATGTAGACTGGAGAGTTTGTAGGTTAGTCAACAATACTGCATCCTTTTTTTCCAAGAAAAAGCATAAGAAGCCAAGAAATAGAGATGTAATTTTCCAGTCAGCAGTGATAATAGATGTCATATCATTCCTAAAATTGATGCATATGCAATATGGGAATATACAGTATAATAAAACAATAATGGATGAAGCACTGAGGTTTACACATGTGAAAATACAAATTTCTCTGAGCGCACTTAGCTAGTACATAAAAGAATCAGTACAGTAAAAAGTCTATATGTCTGTGGTCCCCTTGACTGAATACAAAGGGGAATGTACATAAGTCTCTGATTTTACACTTACCTTCTCAAAATCCAAATCTGAAGACCTGTACATACTGTATACTATACCTGCCAATGCCAACCTGTCGAGATGGTCCAGAAGTCTTGCAAAAAAAAGGGCAGACCTCTTGGGCTCTCGGCAGAGTAGCAAGTCTCCCACAAAGCCAAGAAGTCTATTCTATCCTGCTCATGACAAATCACTACTTTCTTATCTTTTCAACATCTGGACGGTACTATTTATGCATATGCTCTAACTAGTACTGTTATGGAGACACTGGCATTCATTATGGGTGTGTGATCGGTGTTTGAGGGTGATGCTCATCTATGAAACAGTTTTAATTCTTTTCAAATAACTTTTACATTATCTTCATTTCCCTTAATATAAAATACACCAATTGCTATTGAAACCCAAGTGAAGCTAAAAGTATTGTGGCAACCCAGCAGGCTTCATTATCCAATCTGCATTTATGATGTCGTTTGCCCATGAGATAATCTAAGCAGATGCATGTGACCAGAACAAGGAAGTATAAAGTAACCATCAGGCCCCATGGGAAAACATATATTATAAAAACAACTTTGCCAAGTCTTCAATTATCCAGATTATACCTTTTTAGCAGGAGTAATAACATGGTCACCAATTGCTACCACATTATGAGAATTCTTCAGTAGTAGACCTACAGTTGCTGTAGTCAGTAGCTGCTGCAATGTTTTCCAGTCTAGTGATTACACGGTTAGTACAGAGCAAGGCATCCTATGTTTTAAGTTACAAATAAGGGAGATGGAAAAATACCTCCACAGCGCCACCTATTGGAAGGCAGCATTCCTTCAAGCCAAAGTTAGACTCTTTATACAAGCCTTGTAACAAGGACTGGGGGTTAAAAGCAAAGCCAGACTCCACGCTCAGACAGCTGTTTCAGGGTATTTGCCCTTCATTAATGTTTAAGTTGGAACAGTCATAATAGTTATTATGAGCCAAAACAAAATTATGGGCCACTCAAGACTTAGCAAGTAATGAGATGAGAATCATTATATACCAGCTTATAGACACACAGCAGGTCACTGACTGATAATGTGTTGAATGCACTAGGCAGAAAATATCTGACTTCTACACAGTTTCCGGTGTCTATTATTTTCATTGTACAAATCAGAATAAAAATTCCAAAATCCTCAGCAACTGAATGAGTGGCATGGAATAATCTACCATAGGCAGAGCAAAAAGTTGGATCTTAACTTGTGTGAAGTTGTGTCCAACTACAGGAAAACTACTTTAAGGTTTTAGCTAGATGACTTCAATCCTATATACAGTACCCAACTTTTATTGGAAATGTCAAAATGATGTGGACCCCTACATTCGCATGTGGTGGACATGCTTCATGGTATAAACATTTTGGTCAGATATAGCAAACATTCTTGATGTCATTTGCGATAAAACACTTCCCTGTGCACCAGAAATATATCAGCCTCTGTACCTCACTCCTTCTTTCAAACATAAGTCTGGGGAAAATAAAGTTTATCCTTGTATAGAACACCAAGTTAGCATAGGAAGTATTATATAAAACTGTCAAGGTTACTTTAGAGGAACTGAGGAATAAAATATGTATACACAGAGGAGCATTAGATTCTCCTAAGACTGCATGTACCGATGTCCATCTGCAGAATGTGCCACCCCTCCCACTCTCCTCACTTAGGACCTAAAGAATACTCGCACCAAATTTTATGCTTGTACGAAACCAGGAAGTTACATTACATAGGGGTGCAGTTACTTTTGCAATTAGCATTGAATAATCGAGTTGTGATCCCTTTACTTTTTCTATTTAAGACCTAAAGATGGCTTGTGCCAAATTTCACGCTTGTATGACACCGGGAAGTTAAATTACATAAAGGTGCACTTACTTCTGCAAGTAGCATTGAATAATCGAGTTGCAAACCCCTTTACTTTTCGTATTTAGGAATTAAAGAATGGTAATGTGAAATTTCATGTTTGTAGGACACCAGGAAGTTAGAGAATTAGATTAGGTACATTACATACGGGTGCCAATACTTTTGTACTTAGCATTGACTAACAAAGTTGTCGCCACTCTACTTTTCCTATTTAGGACGTAAAGAATGCTCGTGCCAAATTTCACGGTTGCATGACACCAGTAAGTTACCTTGTATAGGGGTGCCAATACGTTTGCATTTAGCATGGATAATCAGGTTGTGACCCCTTTACTTTTCCTATTTAGGGCCTAAAGAAAGGCCGTGCCAAATTTCATCTTTATACGGCACTGGGAAGTTAGAGAATTAGATTAGGTACATTACGTAGAGGTGCCAAAACTTTTGCAATTAGTACTGAATAATCAAGTGGTGACCCCTTAACATTTCCTATTTAGGACATAAAGAATGCTCCTGCCAAATTTCATGTTTGTATGAAACCGCAAAGTTAGAGAATTTGTGGCGAGTCAGTCAGTCGGTCCGTGAGGGCTTTCACCTTTATACAGTGGGGAAAGAAAGTATTTAGTCAGATACCAATTGTACAAGTTCTCCCACTTAAAAAGATGAGAGAGGCCTGTAATTGCCATCATAGGTAGACCTCAACTATGAGAGACAACATGAGAAAACATATTCAGAAAATCACATTGTCTGATTTTTAACAAATTTATTTGCCAATTATGGTGGAAAATAAGTATTTGGTCAATAACAAAAGTTCATCTCAATACTTTGTTATATATCCTTTCTTGGCAATGACAGAGGTCAAATGTTTTCTGTAAATCCTCACAAGGTTGGCACACACTGTTGCTGGTATGTTGGCCCATTCCTTCATGCAGATCTCCTCAAGAGCAATAATGTTTTGGGTCTGTCGCTGGGCAACACGGACTTTAAACTCCCTCTAAAGGTTTTCTATAGGGTTGAGATCTGGAGACTGGCTAGGCCACTCCAGGACCTTGAAATGCTTTTTATAAAGCCACTCCTTCATTGCCCTGGCGGTGTGCTTGGGATCATTGTCATGCTGAAAGACCCAGGCATGTTTCATCTTCAGTGCCCTTGCTGATGGAAGGAGGTTTGTACTCAAAATCTCACGATACATGGCCCCATTCATTCTTTTTTATGTATACGGATCAGTCGTCCTGGTCCTTTTGCAGACAAACAGCCCCAAAGCATGATGTTGCCACCCCCATGCTTCACAGTAGGTATGGTGTTGGATGCAACTCAGCATTCTTTCTCCTCCAAACACGACGAGTTGTGTTTCTGCCAAACAGTTCTACTTTGGTTTCATCTGACCATATGACATTCTCCCAATACTCTTCTGGATCATCCAAATGCTCTCTAGCAAACTTCAGTCGGCCCCGGACATGTACTGGCTTAAGCAGGGGGACACATCTGGTACTGCAGGATCTGAGTCCCTGGCGGTGTAGTGTGTTACTGATGGTAGCCTTTGTTACGTTGGTCACAGCTCTCTGCAGGTCATTCACTAGGTTCCCCCGTGTGGTTCTGGGATTTTTGCTCACCGTTCTTGTGATCATTTTGACCCCGCGGTGTGAGATCTTGTGTGGAGCCCCAGATCAAGGGAGATTATCAGTGGTCTTGTATCTCTTCCATTTTCTAATTATTCCTCCCACCGTTGATTTCTTCACACCAAGCTGCTTGCCTATTGCAGATTGTTTCTGGAGTCCTTCGACAGCTCTTTGGTCTTCGCCATAGTGGAGTTTGGAGTGTGACTGCTTGAGGTTGTGGACAGGTGTCTTTTATACTGATAAGTTCAAACAGGTGCCATTACTACAGGTAATGAGTGGAGGACAGAGGAGCCTCTTAAGGAAGAAGTTACAGGTCTGTGAGACTCAGAAATCTTGCTTGTTTGCAGGTGACCAAAAACTTATTTTCCACCATAATTTGCAAATAAATTCATTAAAAATCAGACAATGTGATTTTCTGGATGTGTTTTCTCATAGTTGAGGTCTACCTATGATGTCAAGAACAAGCATCTCTCATCTTTTTAAGTGGGAGATCTTGTACAATTGATATATGACTAAATACTTTTTTCCCCCACTGTATATATAGATATGTAATGCTCTTAAGGAAAAAAGTATGCAAGTAAGGGATGGAAAAGAACCTCCATAGGTGACTTACCTATAAGTTAAAGTCAAGCTATTCAACAGGTTTTGCAACATGAAACAGTCCACTATCAACTTCAATCTTTCTCCCTTTTGCTTTCCCTTATGCATGTTTAAATAATGCGTTTTTTAGGTCATTTGACATATGATCTTTGTAGGCCATACAACAACTGTTATCTTGACAAGTTCATACAATAGTATGTATACTATTAGTTCTTTAGAGTTATTAAGTTTATTCTATTTGTATATAAAAATTTTCTATAAAATATTTTAAAAAAAAACAAAAAAACAGTGCCCTCTCATCACATTACAAACACCTCATAGGTACCGGAATGCTGAATTTACTTTACTGTAGGAATTCCATCACAGAGAACTCTTGCATTGTTTTGGGGGGATTAGAAAGAAAATATATGTTGTTAATAGATGCAGTAGAGGGACTTTTATACCTTCCTCTTTAGGTGTCGATCTCAGGTGCCACAGAGGACACTAGTAAAAAAGTTAGCCTATATAATGCATAGAGAGGCATCTAGGAATGTATCAAGTCCATGTGATAGCCCATAAGTATATGCGCATGTGTCAACAAACACTACCAGCACCCCAGCAACTATAGTTGTAACTGAAGTCAAGTAGATTCTGAATTAATTTGCGTGCTTGGAGCATTTGAATATTCATTATTGCAACTAAATCGTCCAGAAAAAGGCCACTCTCCAAACTGAACCACTAAAATATAGTTTGTCCACAAAGTTTTACAGAAGTCTGGATTGCATGCAAACATTGGGGCAGATTTTTATTGATACTGTCTTAAATTTAAACAGCTTAGAACTAGACTAGATGTTCCAAACTAATCACTGTGGCTTATGCTGTATGATAAAATTGATGAATCTTTAGACACTTTTGTCTAATTTTATGCCCCCTCTTGGTTGCTTCCTTAGACTAATTCTTGTACCTTTGAGGCAGGGGCGTAACTACAGGCTCAGGGGCCCGGGTGCAAAAGTCCAGCTCCCCCGTCCCGGTACCCATACCTAAACCGTGCTGCCTACTTCTCTTGGGTATTGTAGTCCGCCCATTCCATTTATTACTTTAGTTGCCTGTCTTTGAACCGCTCAAGCTCTCATATGTCCTTCTTGAGTACCGCTGCCCTAAACTGTCCACAATATTCCCTGTATGGTCTGTGAGTGTGTGACTTTGCTATGGATTCCGTGGCGTGATTTACAGTATGCGCTGATATAGCAGAATTGGTGCAGATTTTTTTGGCAGCATAACATCCACACCAAAATCCACATCAAAAGCTAAGTCACCATTCACATGTCTGGTGCAGATTTTCGATAAGGATCCACAGTAGAGTTCACCCCCTCAATTTTAGGGCATCTTCAGACAGGTGCATGCGTAAATACACTTGCCGCAAGTGTCTTTTTTTTTCACGCGAAAAAAAATCTGAAAGATAGGTCATGCCCTATCTTTTCTTGCATATACAAAAACTACAGTCAAGAAAGATGGGGCACGGCCTAGTTTATTTCGTGCAAGAGTCACACTTGTGAAAGCAAAATGCCGTCACGCCGGCAAAACGTTCCAAATCACGCTCATCTGAAGCAGCCCTAACCCTGCAGTGAGGATGGGCCTCATGGGACCCTTGTTCTTGCAGGGAATCTTTCAGCGGTGTGAGACCCTTCACGATCAGCAGGTTATCCTCTATCTTGTGGATAGGGGATAACCTGTAGTAAAACTAGACAAAAGTATAACCCCTGCAACCCTGAATATTAGTCTGGGGCGGGGGGGTGACTTTTTTCTCTCAATTTACAATGCACACAGGCAGGTAGGTCACAGCTATAGGACCTCCACACCTGAAATGGGAGTCATAACTCTGGAACCGGACAGCTTCTCTGTACCTCTCTAGCAGACAGCCCTTCCTTAGTGCCTAGAACAATGAGAGGAAGACAGGGCACACAGACACTGTACACACGGTGTTCAGGAGCAGCAGGATGATGACATCATCATCCAGCAATGCATCACTGCGTGCATGGCGTCTGCCTCCCCCCTCCCCAACAGCCACACACTGCCAGCTACATCAATCATGTGGCCCGCAGTGCAATCAGCTGGCAATGCACTCAGTGTGCATATCATATATGGCAGGGGCCGGGTCGCAATTGCTACCCCTGGTGCCCCTAGTGGTATGCCTATAGTGTCCCTTATATCAGCGGCAGTAGTAATAGTGTCCCTTATATTGGCCCCAGTAGTAATTGTGACCGACAATATTGGCCGCAGTGGAATAGTGACCCCTATATTGTCCCCAGGAGTAATAGTGACCCATATTGTGGCCCCAGTAGTAATAGTGTGCTCTATATTGTCCCCAGAAGCAATAGTAATGCATATTGCGGCCCGAGTAGTAATAGGCTCCTCCACTGCTATCCTAGTAGTAATAGCATCTCCCATTGCCACCCCAATAGTGATAGGGCCCCCCCCCCCCCCCACTGAAGCTGGAGGTTTAGTAGTATGGATTACAATGGGGGCGATTGGGACGGAGATGGCCCCTTTGGAGTCTTGGGCCCGGGTTGGTTGCCCCAATCACCCCTATTGTAATCTGCCATTCGTCCCCACTCTACTCACCTCTGGAGCAGTGCCCGAACAGCCAGTAAATTAAAGTCATGGACCTGTGGTCGGCACAGAAATGTGGATCACATGACCAGAGCCGGCTCATGTGATCTGCATTGCTATGGCAACCACAGGCCCTGTACTTTCATTTACAGGCTGTCCAGATACTGTTACAGGGGTGAGTAGAGAGGGGACTTAAACCCTCCATCAGAGGCTCAGAGCCCCTGGTAATCGCTCGCCTCTGGGCCCCCTTAGTGCAAAGGCCCAGTCGCAATTGTGATCCCTGCGACCCCTAGCGGTATGCCACTACTTCAAGGTACACCCCTTCTGGCGAAGTACATTTTTTTCCCCTTCAGAAACCACAACCCATCCAGAGGGTCACAAAAATGTATAATATGTATTATACATCTGGCGCAAACATAGATGCCAGAATGTTTTTGGTGCAAGTTGAGCCAGAATTCTGGTGCATTTAGCTTAGTTAATCTCCATGTAGAATATGGACAACAGAAAAAGCCCAAAATAACTTTTAATAGATATCTAGATGTAAAAAAATGACACCCCTTACTAGGGAATTCTGAGCTTACAAAAAGTGATTATTAAGGACCATTAGTTATTAGCCAGTGCAGAGAACAGCTAGAGCATGTATTTCTGTGGAGGACCCAGCAGAAAAATCTCTGAATCTTGAAATATTAAGAACTTATCTGATAAAACAATGATAGAAGTAGTCCATGTCTTCCTGTGACACTGTAACATTTCCCTTTTAGGGGCAGAAGCAGGACACATATGGTATAAATGTCCTAGTATTTCTCAATAGGCAGCATTATATCGCTTTTAAAAATTATTGTGTAAACTCGCATTTGATTTCCTTTTTCTAAAAATTGGAACTGAATCTCATTTTTTGTTTACAGCGGCGCAAAGTGCATTTCGAGGGTGTACCATCAACTTCCACATTAACGGCCCTTAGTAGACTATGAGACTCCTTAGAGTTATACCACAAGTGAAGGTTTACAACCATTGCTGGCACCATGTTCCAATAAAACAAATAATAACAGATCCCGGAAACAGATCTTATTTAGTTATCAGTTATTAGCTGTTCCTCTGTGCGGGACACATGATCCGATTTTGGCATGACCATGCTACATTTGATATTTTAAATTAAAGACAATGCGGCTTGCTCCAGCTTGAAGCAGATCTGTAAAGTTTTATACTGCAGCGCTCTGTAGCCTTTGGTAACACAATGTAAAAGTGAAATGATTGTTCTGGTGTGTATTAGCTATGCTTCTACAGCAATGCCAGTCATTTCACGCCTGCTGATCAAGAGAACTATGCACCGTTTCCATATACAACGTTCCATTATTTTTTTTATTGTCTTGAAAAGCGGCGGTTTTAGATTTAACATTTTCTTTCCATTTGTAATCTAAACAAATTAATATTTTTATTTCACGTAACAGTTCCCTGAAGGACATTCAGCAAAGCCCTTCTTTCGCTTTTCCAATTGTTAAACAGGAATGAGGGTGACATCATATTTCACAGCAGACTCTGCAAGTAAAGGCATAAGAAATAAAATACACCTTTAAAGTTTATAAAAGTCATAAACTGGGTAATGCTTAGACAACAAAAGTATGAAGAGATCACAGTTAGGGCTGCTTCACAACGGCAATCACGATATCACCGCGAGAAAATTGCGTCACAATCGCATATGTGCTCATGAGATGTCTGAGCGTCAGCGATACTTTTTCTTGCAAAAACATCACTGCTGCTTGCAATTTTCCCATGCGTTTTTCTAGCGGTAGACAATAGGAGTTTCTAATGTCAAAAACGAAAAACACAAATTCGTGTGCTGCAATGCGATAAAATGAAGGCTCCATAATGAAACATGGGTGATTAAAAAAAGCAAAAACGCACAAAGATAGGGCAAAATTGCATGAGTGAAAACATCGCAGATGTGAATGAAACCCTTGAAAAGTATAGGTTTCATAATTCTGCGTTTTTACTCACTCTCGCATCGATTTTCTTGCACGTGTGATGGCAGCCTAAATGTAAATGGATGGATTACAGATTGATAGATATGAGACAGATATAGATATGAGATAGATAGATAGATAGATAGATAGATAGATAGATAGATAGATAGATAGATAGATAGATATAGATTTGAGATAGATAGATATAGATTTAAGATAGATATAGATTTGAGATAGATAGATATAGATATGAGATAGATAGATATGAGATAGAGAGATAGATAGATATAGATATGAGATAGATATAGATATGAGATAGATATAAATATAAGATAGATATGAGATAGACATGAGAACGATATGAGATAGACATGAGATATACAGATAGATATAGATATGAGATAGATATAGATATGAGATAGATATAGATATGAGATAGATATAGATATGAGATAGATATAGATATGAGATAGATATAGATATGAGATAGATATAGATATGAGATAGATATAGATATGAGATAGATATAGATATGAGATAGATAGATATGAGATAGATATGAGATATGAGAGATATAGATATGAGAGATATAGATATGAGATATAGATATGAGACAGATAGATATAGATATGAGACAGATAGATAGATATAGAGATAGATATAGATAGATATAGATAGAGATATAGATAGATATAGAGATAGATAGATAGATATAGAGATAGATAGATATAGAGATAGATAGATATAGAGATAGATAGATAGATATAGAGATAGATAGATAGATATAGAGATAGATAGATAGATATAGATAGATAGATATAGAGATAGATAGATAGATGGATAGATAGATAGATGGATATAGAGATAGATGGATATAGAGATAGATGGATATAGAGATAGATGGATATAGAGATAGATGGATATAGAGATAGATGGATATAGAGATAGATGGATATAGAGATAGATGGATATAGATAGATATAGAGATAGATGGATATAGATAGATATAGATAGATATAGATAGATATAGATAGATATAGATAGATATAGATAGATATAGATAGATATAGATAGATATAGATAGATATAGATAGATATAGATAGATATAGATAGATATAGATAGATATAGAGATAGATAGATGATAGATAGATAGATAGATAGATAGATAGATAGATAGATAGATAGATAGATAGATAGATAGATAGATAGATAGATAGATAGATCTCAAATATCAAATAACATCCAACTGGTTGAATTTGTTAACCACGATATCCATTCACAGTGCAAGAAGATATAATTTATGACTGATTCTCAGGTGAGTCTTTTAGCTCGAAATATGAAAATGCATTGTCCTGTTGTATGACCTATTTGGATATTTTATTTACACAGTAATGGTGGTACTTTTATAAAACAAAATCCGTCACATGATAAACACTTATGGCAGTCATCAACTCCTTAGTGACCAAGCCTGCTTGTGCCTTAATGACCAGGCCAAAATTTGGAAATCTGACATGTATCACTTTAACATAGAATAGCTCCGTAAACGTTGTACATATCCAAGTAAGGGTTCCTTCACACTGACAAGAAAATCGTGCACTTTTCTCGCAATGCAAGGGAGAACGAAAACGCATAATTATGAAAGCAATGATTTTCTATGGTTTCATTCTCAATTGCGATGTTTTCACTCCTGCGATGCTGTGTGAAAACAAGTCTCAGCATTTTTTTTTTCTTTTTGCGATATCACCCATTGTTTTTAGCTGTGACAGCTGAGGTGGGGGGTTCCCTCAGCTCCGCAAGGATGCGAGGCTGTTGTATGCAGGAGTTTCTACATGTTTTCAATAGAACTATTTAAACTTTTTCTGCTTTACTTTTACATGATTGCCATTATTCATTGGATAACTGTGATCACGTGACAAAGGACCACATACCACGGCCCCCATGAAATCTCCAGGTTCTTGGCTACCGCTGGTAGCTGGGAGGGCGATTTTAAATTTCCTGGGCTCTCTCGGCTTCTGCGCAAGTGTCCGACATTTTGCCAATGGCGCGCATGCGCAGAAGCCATAGACAACTCCTTGCAGGACCATATCATCGTGGGACATCGCGGAGGCTAGAGGTGTGTAGTTTCATCTCCCCTCACGGATTGGATCCCCGAGGGTAGATGAAGCTTTAACTTTTTTAAACTTGCATGCTATCGCCATTATCAAATGGCAATCGCATGACTAGGAACCGCACACCTCTCAGCTACCTTGGTAGCTAATAGCAGTTGCTGTCACACTCCCCGACCCTGCAGCTTATTTTACAGGGCTAACATGTTTTTATGGCCCTGTAGAATAAAGCCCAGACACCCAGAACGTGAAAACAGGGTTGGCTGGTCACTAAGGGGTTAAAAAGTTAATGAGGACTGTAACACATAACCTGAATGGCATCTAAGCCCTCCTTCCAGCTATAACTATACTATAATTCTACTACTCTTGCTGTGTGCCAGTATTCACAGTTGACATTCTATTCATGAATTCAGATGTTCAGTAGGAATTGCACCATAAGTCCAAATAGAAGTGTTTAAACTAAAATAAGGAGAGAGAAAGGTTTGTAAAAAAAAATACATAACACTTATATAAGTATGCCATTAGATACAAATAGCTAAGTCACACGGGAAAAAAAGTATTGAAATATGTTCAAGCTAGTACAAAAAAAAGTTTAAAGTCACTTAAAAATCTCAAAAAAGAAAACACATATACATTGGAACCATTAACACAAGAAAATGGCCTCATACTGCAACCTCCAATGCAATGTTAGAGAAACATGATTATAGGGGTTGTCTCGCGGCAAACATCAAAATTTTACATTACCCCATTCCCCCTGTCACCCCCCTGGCATAAAATAGCAATTTAAAGCGGTTTTTAAGCCGCTTGCTACTCACCGATCCGACGAAATATGAACTTTAAAAAATCTTCTGCCTAAGATGGCCGCCGGTCCTTTCCCAGGGATGCACTGCTGTTTTCTCCCATGGTGCACCGCGGGTCTTCTCCCATGGTGCACCATGGGCTCTGTGCGTTCCATTGCCGATTCCAGCCTTCTGATTGGCTGGAATCGGCACATGTGACGGGGCGGAGCTATGCGATGATGCGTAGAAGGGGCGGAGCCAGAACGACGCTCGCGCCGGACCGAAGAGAAGCCAGAAGACCCTTCTGCGCAAGCGCGTCTAAAAACGCCAGAAGACAGCAGAATTAGACGGAGCCATGGAGACGGGGACGCTAGCAACGGAGCAGGTAAGTGAATAACTTCTGTATGGCTCATATTTAATGCACAATGTATATTACAAAGTGCATTGATATGGCCATACAGAAGTGTATAACCCCACTTGCTGCCGCGAGACAACCCCTTTAACGCAGAAATAGAAGTGGGTATACATGCAGATTTGAAATACAAAGTGCAGATGTGCAAATAGAAAAAAACACCCAAATCACATGCAAACATACATGAGATACTACATGCATAAAGTGAATGCTAGAACATAACACAAGTAAATTAGCCCTGTTTTAGTATTATGTAATAAATAAAGTTATTATAGAGTGTGTCTCTGAGGAAATTTTGAAATCAAGTGATCCCACTCTGCTTCTGTGATTTATATATTATAATTATGGCAGGTTGTTGATCCATGAATGTGGACGCGAATTTAGGGATTACTAAAGCTAATTCAGTGTTCTCAGAGAAAGAATTTCATTCCCAGGCACAATTTACCTCGATTAGGAATTGTTTTAAACAACTCACAGCTATATATCAGAAATACGTACGGGACTGGTGGGAGGTACAAGGTCTTCAAAGATATATGGAGCATAAAATTGTACCCCGGGGCCTCCGTATTCCCCTTTTACCACCTGTAAGAATTCATGCTTAAATAGGAATGTGAAGCCACTGAAAGCTCATTAAGGTTGATTAAAATTTTATTAGAGGAAGAAAAGTAACTCTGGATAAGAATTTACGCCAAGTTACTGTGATCATTGATTAAACACGGACCTTTTCCTCAAACTCAGAATATAGGCAAGGGGAGAAGGTCTTACAATCAAATATAGAGAAATATACTACATATATTAAGGAGAAAAAAATATAATCAATTCGCAAGAGATCTACCTTCTCGAAAATAAGGTCAATAGAGATGTAAGATCTACTCTCAGATAAGAGATGGAATTAAGTTAGTCTGTATGTGAGCAATCTGATCCTGGAGAGATAGGGGCAACCCCATGTCTTGTAGGAATCGTGGTAGATCCCACAGGGTAAACTGAAACCCAGTGGGTCCGATGGAGGTTTTTTTTAGGACAACCAGACTCCAGTTACGTACTGTGGGATCGCAAGGAATAAATGAAGATAGGAAATTGAATGTGAGGCCTGGACTAGGAAGGCATAGCTACGATTCTGTATCTGCCTCAGGAAACGACTCATGTTTGGGGGAAGAAGATGAACTTCAGATTATTAATCTTTCGGACAAGACCCCCACTGCTAGCGACATCAGTCTTTTGAAGAAGGGCTTACATTCTCCACCTATTACTCGATTCAATAAATTTTCTTGGCATAAATATCTTTCCCTATTCACACGCCAACTAAGATGGAAAAAATCTTTTACCTTGTGATATAAAGAGAGATGGGAATTTGGGCTTGGATGTGAGTGAGATACTTGGTCTACAGCTTTTGGAAGACCTGTTTGAGGATGGACAGAGGTGAGTGGGTGAAGGTCCTTTTATGGATCTTAGGTGTTAATATCCCCCACCTAGTCAATACCCTTATATCGAAATATTTGAAAAAAATTGTCTTATCGGACATAAAGAAAATGCCTGAATGATATTAAAGGTCTTGTAATCTCACATCCACTAAGCTTTTGTCATTGAAAACTTTAGAGGACAATCAGGAATTTGAGTCAAAATGCAAGCATATATATTGACCATATTTTACGTCTGTTTGAGGAGGCCCTTCCATCATATACAAGGGAATCCATGGATGTTCTAAGAAACCTGGAGGGCTTCACCGTCGATAGGGATGTTAAGTTGGCAAGCATCGATATTAAGGCTCAATCCACCATGAAGGTGGCCTAAAAGTGGTGGGTCATTATATCGGACAAAGGGGTCTACAATTTGGTGGACATAATCAATTTGTTATGGACCTATTGAAGTTTGTTCGGACATACAATTTCTTTCTCTTTGAGTGATGCTTCTACCATCAGCTTAGGGGTACAGTGATGGGGAGCCCCTGTGCCCCTCGTATGCTAACCTGTACCTGGGCTAGTGAGAGCAGAAAATTGTCTTCTCAAAGGCTTTCCATTGTTGGACATTCTTTTGTTGCTTAGATACATTAAGAACAAATTCATCTTATGGACTGACTCTACTGCATCATTGACTCAATTTGTGGACCATCTCAATATCAATGATGTTGGTTTGAGGGTTACTTCTGAGATAGAAGAATCCTCTATTTTCTTTCTGTACCTTACCATACGTAAAAATTAGGATGGCTGTTAATCATCTACTATTTTTTGTAAACCAACAGCCTCTAATGGACTTTTGTCCCAGAATAGCCATCATCCTTTGGCTCTGAAAAGGGGTATCCAGAAAAGGTAGTTCCTCTGTGTGAGGAGAAACTGCTCTGATGACATAGAATACCTATCAGAGTCTAAATAGGAGGTTTCTGTAACGTACCAATTCTCAGGACATGATTGACCAAGCTTTCACATTTGTCTCTGGCAAAAAAACAGCTGTTGATACTTCAGGTATGAGAAACTACTGGTTAAAAAATACACCTAATAGGCACCTATGATACTGAGGCCCTGACTGACAGACCATCAATAACATACAACCGTGGTAGAAATCTGAGGGATAGATTGGTTCGTAGTAATCTCAGACCAATGAATAACGAGAATTTTTGGCTAGGCAGGAATAGATTCACAGACACATATGCCTGTCCACAAAAAGTCAATCATTCGCAAGCGTGTCAACTGGCAAGGAATATAAAAATAAAGAATATATAAACTGTAAAACCGCAAATATTGTTTATCTAGCAAAATGTTCTTGCCCTATGGATTATGTTGGGAAGACATCACAACAATTCAGACAATGAATATTGGCGTATGTGGGGAACAGCAAATGCAATGAGGAATCACCATTGGCTGTTCATGTGCGACAATGCCAAAATAATGATCTTGCACAGATACATTTCCAGGAAGTTGAGTTCTAATGGAAGAAGAGGGGATATTAGTAAAACATTTCTATGCAAAGAGGCAACTTGCATTTATAGGTTGAGTTTTGTGGCCCCTGATGGCTTAAATGAAATCCTGTCCTTCAATTGCTTCATTTGAAGGTATTTGAGGAAGGTGTACTATATTTTTTCTCCATGTATATCGACTGTCCTGTGCAAAGGAGGTTAATAACTCTCATAATAGGGGCCTGTTGATATAATATTGATTATTCCTACCCGCACTGATTATGAACAACTGTCTACTAATATGAACATCATGATAGACACACCAACCTGCTTTTCAATTCCTTCCCCCCCCCCCCTTCTATATATAGTAGATTTATTATGCTGCAGCAGTTTTGCTGATAAAGACTTTTTCAGGGTATATATTAGGAATATTTGATTGATTTCATATCAACTGCATATCCTGTTCAGTGAAGTGGAAGGGATATTATAATAATCTCCTATTTGGCTCTATAGGTTTTATTCTATGGTCCCATATTGTCGGTACAAAATCCTTTTCTTTATTTTTGTTCTTCCCTTCCTTCTAGCCACGCACATCTAAATCCTATATTCATCTTATTTGAGTAAGAAGCACAGTGGATTTACTACTCTGCTGCTTTTATGCCAATAGTGACCCTATTCAGGGTATATATTGGAAATACTTGATCTATTCTCTCTAGGTTCGACTGTATATCCTGCTCAACTATTTGGCTGTACGGCTCTCGGTTGGTAATGTCTACCCTAGTTGATTGGACTGTAGAGCCGAGCCTCCTTGGTGGACGTTTGTAAATGTGCTATATAAGCTGGATAGCATAAGACTATACTAGAGGCTCTTACCCACATCACCAGTCCACCATCAGGGTATATATTAGGAATATTTGATTGATTTGATTGATTTCCACATCACCAGTCCACCATCAGGGTATATATTAGGAAGATTTGATTGATTTCCACATCACCAGTCCACCATCAGGGCTGGTGGTATGTTTGTTATTTTCATTTGTTATTTTCATCTTAAAGTGTTGGATCTGCTGACATTGGCAACCTTGTGGGCTGGCGATTCTGCTTTGCTAATATTTTTTCTGTTGTGCTGTGGTTGCTTGTTTTTATAACCTTATGAACATGTGTTGTGGTTGTTCATTTTTACAACCCAATGCATATAATTGGTGTTGCTATTTGATGACGATCTTATTTTTCCATAATTTTTTCCATCTGTAATGATGGCTTGATCGTCACCATTCGAGTATGAATTTATCACCATCGTCAATTATTTTCTTTTCTTTTGACTCATTATTTTGAGCTCGTTTGCTCTAAATATTTCATGCTAAGTCTTATTATAGTCTCTGAGACAATCGGTTTGATATTACCAGCAGCACAATATAACAACCACTCCTGTGGTAGGAACCCTCAATAATGCCACCCAGATACGGACCTAATCTGCAGTCAAATGTAAGAAGTAAATGTGGCGGCATTCATGGGTGTAGAAGTCACAAAGTTTCCTTTATTCTCCCATAACAAAAAAATATACAGGCTACGTTTTGGTCCCTAATTGGACCTTTGTCAAGCTCAAAATTACTGGAAAACAACCCCCATTTAAATAGCATAAAACACATATAAAGCACACCCACCTATTACTATCTAATCACATACAGCCGTGAAGAACCACCAGGCATACATAGCAGAGTATAGTTACTTAATCATCCACAGCCATGTGCAGTGTCAGATACATTTATGCAGCATAATCGATGGACGATGAGCTGAACGATTATCGTTCAGTGTAAATAGCAGCCGTTCCGTACTGAACAGCCGCTATATCAAGGCAATAGAGAGGGGCGGGGAGAGTGAGGAGTGAAATTTCCTGCAGCCTCCCTGTGACCAAGCCAGCAATACTAGCTACCGTGCAATAGCATGGGAGCGAGTATATGCAGGGACGATTGTCGGGCATCATTTGCCCAACATTAAAGGTGTATTTAGACGGGACAAATGTCGGGCAAATGATGCCCAACACTCATCCCTCCATGCACGGACTCCCGTGCTGTTGCACGTGAGCTAGTATCGCTGGCTCACTCACAGAGCGGCCAACAGGGTGGCGGGGAGGCTGCAGGAGATGTCACTCCTCGCTCTCCCCCGCCCCTGTCCATTGCCTTAGCATAGCGGCTGTTCAGTACTGAACGGCTGCTATTTACACTGAATGAGGATCATTCAGTTTATCGTCCATCGTTTATGCAGCATAATGAAAGAGAAGGAGAATTGCAAAAGAATACCCTTTACCACGCATAGTGTGACAAATGGATGGCTTTCTCAGGGATAAATGAGAAACTAACTTCCACATATATTTAGATGAAAACTACAAATTGAAGACAGTTTTCACCTGGGGCATATCATCCCCTAAATGGTGCAAGTCAATTGGAATCAGCGACCAGAATATATCACAGTACAAGCACAAAGTTCATGCACAAGTATACTGAGGACACCGTAGTAAGAGAAAATAAGAGCGTATATGTAAAAAAGGTATAACAGCTGAGTAGAGAGCCTGTTCGTTGGGATAGGTGTCCCAGGTGCAAAAGAGATGTACAAGTGTGTGCTCTTAAATAACTATGGATGACAGTAAACCATATGGATATACACATGCAAGAAGTACAGCTGTAAGGGACTCACCACTAAAGGGCTCCCCTAAAGAGTTATATTGCTCTGAATATGGGAAGCCTGGGGTTGTAGGGATCACTAGTGACCATTTTGAAAAACTGCTCCCCTCCTCTCTGCTGTGCCTTTATTAGTTGTCAGAAGGCCACATGTTAGAAGGTGCTAACACTTTCCACTGGAATGATGCCCTGATATAAAAGGGGGCAATTTGAGTTGCTTAACAATAGAGTAGGCTGGATTTGCTGCTGAATAGATATTCCTGGGAGGCACAAGGACTAAGTAGCTGAGGTGTTCCCTGTGAGCTGTGGGAAGCATGATAGCTTGCAGAGAGTGCCTGGAGAGTAGTGTTTTGAGAGACTAGAGCCTAGCTACTGCGAAACAGAGAGAGTGCAGGACAGCACTACAGAGCATATGGATCAGGATCAAAAGAGGACATCAAGGGGGAGATCAACATCAGGCTGTAAGTGAGGTTGGCCTCAGAAATACACAACAGTGTGCACACCAACAGTGACTTTTTAGGGACTAAGCAGGCCCGCTAGCAGGGTAGCACTATAAATGCCATTCTTTTGGACACTGCTTATGATAGCACTCGTATATGTCTTGGAGGACTGAGACTATGACTATTACTTGAATCGAGCCTAGAACGGTTAAATGACAGTATTAGAGTTCTGACAACCACCAATCACAGCCAGTATTCATGTTATGTATGAAGGACAAGCATCAAGCAGTGCTTACTGTTCTAATAGTCTTTGTTGAAGTTAAGCTACTTTATTGCATTTGTGGGTTGCTAACATTATCTGATACAAAGAATGAATTATCGTTAGTTTCTAGTACGTATATAACAGTACTTATCATTTTTCGCTAAAGTGAGGTTCCTGTAATGGCCATTTTATATGAAACGAGAACTTCACAACTCTGTGCAGCCTGTTTAAATCCTTGGTGGGAATCGGAGACTTCTCGTTCAATGTTTCACATTCTTATCTAAAACATTGAATGATCAGCGTTTAAACGCAACGAGAAGCCAACGAGCAGACAATGATTTTTATGCCGGCTGGAACTGAACGATTCTTGCTAGTCGTTCAATCATTGGCTCGTGTTTAAACTGAACAACTATTGTTCACTTTCGTTCATTTCAATGATTTTTGGAACAATAATCATTCCGCCTATATGCACACTGACGTTGCCATGAAGGTGCAATTGTTTTGTAAACTGTGCCTTAAACTGCGTAACGCTGTTCTTCTACAGTTATTTTCTTGAAACAAGAGTATCTTACTTTTGTGTCTGCATCATATTCTGTAATCTATGTCGCCGTCCATCACCCACGACACAGCAAGAAGCAAATACAAATAAGAACATATAACAAACTTGCTGACAGGCGCATATACAATGGACCGGCATACGTAAATGAACCTACTCTCACTGTGTCAGTATTCACTGTTGACATTTATGAATCCAGACGTTCAGTATGAATAGCGCCATAAGTCCAAATCTAAGTGTTTAAACTAAAATATGGTACATAAAGTTATAGTAGTGATATACGGAGCGGTTGTTTGTTGTTTTTTATTGCATCCAATTGTATTGAAGAGGCGTGCCAGCGTGTACCGTAGCAGAAACTATATGCCAAAAGGACGCTCTGGCTAATGTATTTAAAAATATAACGATTTCTCACAAAATATTAGACAATGGGTATGTTGGGTTTCTACCAGGAAGAAGCCTGGGAACTATTTGTACATGCAGAAGAGTTATGTGACGAGATTCTTTTCATGTGACATTGTTTTACAAGTGCCAGATGACTAATCTGGTCAAAATTAATTTTCCTAGGAAAAACTCTGTTAACTCTAGCCAGCACCTTTAAGCTGTCTATTGTAATAGGAATGGTGTAGCTCAATAAAGGTGGACATTTGATGAACCTTGAAGAAAACTAAACTGCACACAATTACATCAAAGTATAGTCATTGGGGCACATGAATAAAAAACTGGTACAGTAGAGATGAAATAGAATATGGCACCGCCCAATGTCAGATTAGACCAGAGTACATTGTAGAGAGGTTTTTTCCTAAAGGGTGAAATGTAGCAGATGTGATATGTCATTTCCCTTTTGACATATGTGCTCTATTTCATTGTTTGTGCTGTGATTTATAGTATTTCCTCCAGATTTACATATTTGTACTTGTGTGGCCTTTAATGAATTTCGCAAACATTTAGTACAAATTTATATAATTAGTTTGGTTTTATAAAAGCATGCAAACTATTTTCATATTACAATTAAAAAAATGTATATTATATTTAAAAATTATTATTTCTGGCAAAGCTGTGAAACTTCTAGACCAAAAACAAAAAGCTTTAACAGCCCCCACCCCCAACATGTGCCATTTATTATACTGATTTTTTTCTTGTGTGGCAAAGAGGCTTTCAGGTCCCATGAGGCACCAGGTCCTGGGTGAGACTACTACCTCTACCGTCACAACCCTCCCATAGTTATGTCCCTGATTTGAGACTATTAGGGTAAGCATGCACAATATTGGCTAAAGCAGCTGCATACAAAGGAATAGAAGAGCTATTAGTGTTGATCAAAAGGCACCTATTAGGATAAGATTGACTTAAAGGACAGATGCATTTTTATGCTTTAGACGTGCATGAACATAACATTTTCTATTGAACTATATGATGAATGTCAAGGGTGTACTTGTCATAGAGGAAGACCACAAGGCTGCTATGGGGCCCATGGAGAGAAGGGGCCCAGCAATATTTGCTTCCACCCTCTTTCTACTGCGTAGCTGGAACCAGTGCAGGACCCCCCTCTCCGGAGAAAGTGAACTGCTCAAAATCAAGGGGCTTGGGAAATGCCTTAAAGGGATTGTCTGAGATAAATCCTAATAAAGAGCTGATACTCACATTTTCCTATCAGTCCCCCGCCGATCGCTCTGGGTATCCTCGCTGATGTAATGTGTACAGGCTGCAGCAGCCTGTTTAAGGAATGCCACAGGCTGCTGCAGCCAATGAGAGATCTCAGTGATCAATTTACTAATGCATAGTGTGCATTAGATAGTCTGAGAAGTGATGCAAAAATCTTTATTCAGAACCTGAAGGTCGCTTTAAGTGCTGCATGAGAGATGCCTTCTTCTGTATCTGCCAAAAGTAAAGTACCTGGAAGGCTTACGCTTCTGGCTCTTTGTCTGGCACAGGACATTATAGCTTGCACTGCTTAAATTCATGCTTGGAGAAAATGTTAACTTCTTTGGACAGTTTTGAGAAAAATAAACTACAATGTTATGGATCTCCCTCTCACTCCCTGCTGATAGACAACGTGACTTTGTACAGAATATTCCACTTTATACATAATCTCAAAGAGCCACAACTTCTACTCTGTATTTGACTTGGTAAAAGCATGAAGGACTACTAAGGGGTTTTGTTAAGATGCACAAAAATGAATGGAGCACAGCTTATTTTAACTTATTTACATTCTGGAAGCAGACATGAATAACTGAATACTTACATAAAGTAAGAACTAAACAGTAAGCGTTCCAAAATGAATAAATGGATTGAACGTAAATAATTTCTTTACTTGTCATCAAAACTTTGTTTTGGTAAATTCCTAAGAACTTTGAAGCTGAGGTTTTGTAAAAATAAAGCTATGTACAATAGTCAAGCTTATTTAGCACGTTTTCATATACTTTATACTTCTAAAAGGGGAAAAACTGCAGAACGAGTTTCCAGTTCATACGCTAGTACAGAAAACAGTAACATTGTTTCCACATCAACTATGATGATAATCATCTAAATGATATTGCAGAGAGATGAATGTGTCTTCTGCTGCACAAAGTGGTCTTCCATGAAAGGGAGTGTACCAGTTTAGAGTATACAAAAGTCCAATGATACATATGGAACACATTTTTGCCATAAACGGTTGCATTTCTGAGCCAAACAGTTTGGGCAGCAAGTGACAAAGTTTCCTGGGACCGAACTATGGATAACCTAACCTCAGGTAAGTCATCAATAGTTGATTGGTGGGGTCTGCTGCTTAAGATCCTGTTTTCTTCTCAGGCAAATAACATCATGTTCATCAGTCACATAACCTGAGAGTAACTCAGTCCCATTTATGTTGAGCTGCTATACCAGGCACAGCCGCTATGCCTTTCCTGTCATAACAGCTACAGCAAATACTGTATTTTTTGGACTGTAAGATGCACCTGAACTATAAAACGCACTCAGGTTTAGAAAATAGAATAAAAATATTTCATACTATTTAATACTTTCCTGGTGGGCTAACGAAGTGGAGGATGTAGTTTCAAATGGACTTGGATAGCTGCAGCAGCCCCAATAGTAATTGTGGCCCCTATCAGTGATCCTATAGTAATCATGGTCCTCAAGTTGTAATAGCGGCCCTCAGCAGTCTCCATAATAATAGAGGTCCCCAGAAGTAACTTTGAGCCCCACTAGTAAGAGCAGTACTTGGTGGTCCCTCTAGTAATAGTGCCTCTAGTAATAACAGCAGTCCCCAATAGTCCCAGTAGTAATAGTGCCCCTGGTAATAATAGAAGACCCCAGTGGTCCCAGTAGTAATTGTTGGAGCATTCTTCTGGGAACTGTGGTTCTACATGGGTTTCCAGCAGCACAGCTCCACAGGTGGGGTTGATTGAGCTGGCTGCGTGTGGATTGCTCCAGCCAGCCAATCCCCCAGGTCTGCTGTTCATATATACCAGCCCCTCTGCTAAAGGCTACTTGTCTTTCCCCTGTTGCTCAGTGTGTTGAGGTGTGAATAGTGTCATATTCCTGCTTGTCTGTGCAAGTGGCCGGACACGAGGTGCGAATGGTCTTGTTTAGGTTGCGAACAGGGTCATGTTCCTGCTTGCCTGTGCAGGGTTCCATACGTGTGGTATAAACGGTGTCTTTCTGATGATCATTTATCATCTAGAATTAGGTAGGTCCCCAGGTTCCAGTGTGGAATCAATCCCTATCGAGTCAATCGCCCCGCATACAGGCAGGTTTCCTTGGGTTCGTGGTTTGGTTAGAGTAGGGACCCGCGAGACAACGAGGACCCTTGAAGCAGGCTCATGGGCTTAAGTATCTTGGCCAAAATACAAACTAATACCTCGTACATCCTATAGTTATTCCATCTGGCTACGTGTGCAGGTATGCAGCTGTGTGTTTTTAGCACTTGTCAGTCATTAGTTTATGTCTGTCCGCAAGTATGGAGTCCAGTTACCAAGTCTGCAGTTCCGTCTAAGTTCGCCAGTTCATGGGTGTTGAACAGTCATAGTGCCACCAGTACCTTTGGTGAGGCAGAAACCCCACCAGGAAGTACTTAACATTACCGTGCAGCTCCAGTCCAAGTGCCACTAAGTACTACATGCTCTGACCTGCGACACTTCCCTCTGGCATAGACATTACTGCACTTCCTGTACACGCAGATACTATGGCGGAAGTGTTGAAGGTGAGGGCCTGAGGGGCAGGTCATGAGAGCTGACAGGTCCTCTTTAACAAGCTCTTAAAGGGATATTCCTATCACAGAATGTTATGAAATAAATATCACTAGGATAAACATAACACACTTATCAGTGGTGTCCTGAGCGTTGTTCACCCTGCCTACCAGGAGAATGCAAGGTAGGTAGCTTTTCTCTTTTAAAGCAGCACTCCTGCTCAGTGTGCAGAAAACTTCAAAACAGTCAATATTAATTGAATGGGAATATAGTGTCTTACACAGAAGGTAATCGTGAGTGTCGCTGGAGAGAGAAATATAGTGAAGTGGCTAAGATGTTAGCCAAGCATCAAGGCCCCTTGATTCTAGGGATCAGTGGGGATCCAAAAAGTGGAACCCCACCAACCAGTAAGTAATACATTTAAGCTACAAACATTTTTGTTGCAAACCCCACAATGCAGTATGTACTTAATATCTGTAATAAAAAAAACGACAAAAAAAGATTTGCATAAGTACAGGAGACAGACATCCACGCTGCTGTATCTGTTTTTTGACTATATCAAACCACCAAACCTAAAGAAATTCTACATTAAAACAAAATACAAGCACTTCATTACAGAAGCATTATTTTTTTCCTTTTTTAAATCATTATAGAACCGGTTTTCTATTTAAAAACTTTTTTGCATTTTTCAAAATAAAAGATGCATTTTTTTAACAAGAAAAAAAATCTTACTAAAAAGTATGCACATCTTTTGGTCCAATGTCAGGAGGGTCTGACAGCGCTACACCCCTCTGACCGCTTCTGTGATTATCAGGTACAGTGCAGAAACACTGTCTGGGAGGGCTCAGAGGCCAAATTTAAGACATTTGTACAATATCTAAATGATAATATAAATGGAAGTTTTGGACGTTCTGATGACAGTTGATAATGATGGTCTGTGTACAGTCTAACAAAAAACTAATAGCATTCTAACAGCTACCATCCTGACTATGTGATAAAAGGCGGTACTGTTTGGGCAATTTTTGCATTTGAGGAGATTAAATAGCGATCATAAAAAATGCCTCCAACAAGATCGTGATTTGATAACCAGCTTCTGAATAGAGGATACCCAGAAAAGGTTGAAGAAATAGCCATGAAAAAGGCTTTTAGAAAATATTGGTCAAAGATTTTGAGAACGGGTAAAAAAAACCATAGAAATAGTGGTTACAAAAGGGTGCCTTTTTTTCTTTTAAATAACCCTTTAGCAGTAATGATTAAATCCAGTATCCATCAAACTGACATTTAATTGAACAAGACCCTGTTTTTGCTAAAAGAAAACCAATTGTGTCCTTAAAATACAATGCTACCTTGAAGGATAAACTTGTAAAAAGTAGATGTAATTAAAAATCCCCATGCTGGCTAGAACGACTGGCACTAGTTGGAAATTTTAAATGCGGACTCAAAATGCGCAAATCAAAAGTTGGAGATATTAAATATTGTGTTAATTACTTTTCCAAAATCTCCATGTAGTCTATGTTACCTTTAGCCCCTGCAGTCTATTTTATATAGGTAAGACCATACGATGTATGGGAGAAGCACAAGAGTGATAATTAAGTACTGCGAGTTGCAGCGATTGAGCAGGTTGACTGCCCAGAAAATGGAGGATACAGACATAAGCTACTACTCCGAAGAGAGGCAAGATGGATTAGTAGAATAAATGTCCTGGGAGGGCTAGGATTGGACGATATAAATGAATTGTATGTATTTTTGTAATGTTTTTAACCCTAGCTCACTAAATATTTTTTCGAGTAGCACTGTAACTACATACTAGTCTCACAGAATAACAAAATTAACCTTCAATATTTTATTTACTTAGCGTATTTATTAGTGAAAAAGTAACATATGAAAGGACATTTAATATAAAAAAAACCTACAGGCTTTTCCTTGCACCACACTTTGACTCCTTTGGATGACCTTTGGTGCATGATTTTGGTGTCATTAGATTTGTGGCATACTCACCATCACCATAAAATTAGAGTTTGATACATTGAGTGATTGCCAGGCAAGGCCAAAGTTCCTATGTTAAGTGAAGCGGCGCAGTTGTGCTTCAACCAACAGCGGCACCTAGAGAGACTCAAGTGACGTTCATATCAAGTGCTTACCAGTTTGACTGTTGCCATGTCCACAAAACGTGGAAGACCAAGCCGTGGATGGTGAACAGTTCAAGCTGAATCCTCAGCTCAATAGTTCTTAAAACATTTACAACCATTTTTTCAAACATTTTATGTTCACGTAGCGAATATCAGGGTAATCTAGTTTATTAAATTTACCTAAAAACTATCATCAAATTAAATAAACTTATTTCTTGCACAAATGGCCCTGCTGCAGGATTGGCATGAAAACGTTGTCATCCTGTGCTTCTGGTATGTGCAACTTTTGCGTTTGTTTGGCTGTGCTTGAGAAGTACTCCCCACAACACTTTCAATTTTCAAAATATCTTTGATACTTTTTTTTAAATATCCTTCCTCAAAGTCACAGTATCAAAACGTTCCCCCAAGCACGTCTGTAGTCTGTGAGACTAACGTTTAGTGATCTAGGGTTAAATATGTTGAATCACAATTGTATTGTCATATTGCTAAGATCCAACGGCATTGTACATTTAAGTCGTGTCCTGATGTTCTTGTGCATTTGAAGGCTAGAGAAAACATCATCTGACATGAAACAGCTGTTGTCTGTGTGCCCCCCCCCCCCCCCCCCCCCCCGGCCTCGATTATATTCCTGCATATTTTCATACCAAGATACAAAATACAGAACTGCTATAGATTTTACCTCAGGGGGGAGAAGGGGGCACCTATGTATTCTACAATGTGAATATTTGAATTCCTCCATAAGGGATTTTAACATACATGTATCCTAATCTGGTTATGGATTCAAAGTTTCTCAGTGCTGTGCCACTGAGTATAGTGTAGTCCACCAAGAATATAACACAAGGTGTGGGGCTATAGACAGAATCTATGAACAAGTTAACGAAGGCAAGGGACAATCTTGAGAAAGTCTATAAAAGCCTGCATCCAACATTCCATAATTTTTCACTAAAGAACCAAGATGACATCTTCATCCTGGGGTGGTGAAACAGATGACTACTTGTCGGTGCTTAGTAAGACACACTCAATCTCTTCTACATGCGAGTTGTCTGCAAAGCATTATTTTAGATTTTTCTTGCAATTCAACAAAGCAATGATTCTATTTAAGTATGTGCAAATCTGTCAAGAGCAAACTACTTCAGATTGTTATCATAATTATCAAACTGTTAAATGAATTAAATTAAAAATAAATGCATTTTAAGCGTCCTGACTAATGCGTACACACTATCTGTGGTGTTCCTTAAAGTTACTCATAATAATGAGGACTATAATGAGTTGTGGTGCTTCTCCAAGACCATGAAGAAATTAGACTTTCTGGCAGAAGAAGTTCCTGTTCAAGGTTATTTTCTGGGAGTGTACACTTGTGTGGTCAGGTCAGGCAAGCATCAATATTAATTTACTTAAGAGAGTATATTCACCTAGGTTTTAAAGAAAACCTGCCACCTCCAAACAGCACCATAAACTAAGTTAAAGGGGTTGTCTCGCGAAAGCAAGTGGGGTTAAAGGGGTTGTCCCACGAAACAAAGTTGGGGTATACACTTCTGTATGGCCATATTAATGCACTTTGTAATTTACATTGTGCATTAATTATGAGCCATACAGAAGTTATTCACTTACCTGCTCCGTTGCTAGCGTCCTCGTCTCCATGGTGCCGTCTAATTTTCAGCGTCTAATCGCCCGATTAGACGCGCTTGCGCAGTCCGGTCTTCTCCGTGTTGAATGGGGCTGCTCGTGCTGGAGAGCTGCTCCTCGTAGCTCCGCCCCGTCACGTGTGCCGATTCCAGCCAATCAGGAGACTGGAATCGGCAATGGACCACACAGAAGACCTGCAGTCCACCGAGGGTGAAGATCCCGGCGGCCATCTTCGCAAGGTAAGTAAGAAGTCACCGAAGCGCGGGGATTCGGGTAAGTACTATCCGTTTTTTTTTTTTCAACACATGCATCAGGTTTGTCTCGCGCCGAACGGGGGGGCTATTGAAAAAAAAAAACCCGTTTCGGCGCGGGACAACCCCTTTAAGCACTTCTGTATGGCCATAGTAATGCACTTTGTAATATACATCGTGCATTAGATATGAGCCATACAGAAGTTATTCACTTACCTTCCCTGCGCTGGCGTCCCCGTCTCCATGGCTCCGTCTAACTTCAGCGTCTAATCGCCCGATTAGACGCGCTTGCGCAGAAGGGTCTTCTGCCTTCGGGTCTGTCCGGCAGCAGCGGCGTTCTGGCTCCGCCCCCTTCTACACGCTATCGCGTAGCTCCGCCCCGTCATGTGTGCCGATTCCAGCCTCCTGATTGGCTGGAATCAGCACACGTGACAGGCGGAGCTACGCGATGACGCGTAGAAGGGGCGGAGCCAGAACGCCGCTCGTGCCAGACCGAGCCGAAGGCAGAAGACCCTTCTGCGCAAGCGCGTCTTATCGGGCGATTAGACGCTGAAGTTAGACGGAGCCATGGAGACGGGGACGCCAGCGCAGGGAAGGTAAGTGAATAACTTCTGTATGGCTCATATTTAATGCACGATGTATATTACAAAGTGCATTAATATGGCCATACAGAAGTGCTTAACCCCACTTGCTTTCGCGAGACAACCCCTTTAAGGTACTGTTTGTTGAGGTGATGAGGAGCTGGAGGATTTATTTAGTTTTACTCACCAGCTCTCCCATTCCTGCGCTGTCTGCTGATGAAGACTACGCTGGTCTGAAAATTGGACTCTTTTCAGACTGCTGTGCATGCACTCTCTCATAGACTTCTATGAGAGTGTGCACACAGAGTGGTTTAAAAATAGTCAGCTTTTCAGACCTTGTGCATACTTTGTGGCAGACATCACGAGAGAGGAGGACCGAGTGAGTATAAAAAAAAAATACATCCCCTGGCTCCCTGTCACCCCCTAAACAGCAGCATATCTTTGTTCAGCGGTAACAGGTTCCCTTTAAGGGTTACTTTGAAGATATGTATGTACAAACTACCTTTCTTAATCTTCCTATCTTAAGGTGATGGCAAAATGGTATATGACGCCAATGACATTGAACAACATGACTAATGCATACTCAAAATTATATTGGAAATGTTAAAAGCAGATGTGCCAATCTTGTCCAAAGACTAAGCTTTCTAGGATAACATAAAAGATGGCTTAGAAAACATTTTAATTTCTAAACCACTTTTTTCCCCAGAATGTTACCTATCATTTATTTTTAGTCCACCAAATCTCAAATTAGACCTCCTAGGTATCAAATTAGACCTCCTGCCAAAATGTTACTTGCCACCTCCCTGGAGGCTACCTGATCCTCCTTCCAAGAGCCAATGGTTAGAAAGAGTAGTTCAATTTTTTTAAGGTGGAGGAGATAGCATTCTGGGAACATAGAAATCATTTGAAGTTTAGAGAAATATGGTCACCATGGATCAAATAAAGAAATTTTGAAAACCTTAAATAAGCTCTCACAAAACAGTTTTTTTTCTGTTGTAGCCTTCAATTTGCCTATAAGGTGGAAAAGAAAGGACTAATTTGATAGTAGACTCACACCTTACAACCTCTTAAATGGATTATATGCTTTTTATTTGGATTTCACCCTCACTATATTTACATATCGAGCTTTTGGATGATGAAGCTCATCTACACCCTCCCTTCACCTCTCCCCTTATTAAGTTTCCCCCTTCACCATTGCATTTGCTTAGCTTCTGAATTTGGTTGTCTCTTTGTATAATTTATGTTGCATGGATGACTTTACAAGAGCGCAGTGTCCTGTCTGTGACAAGAATAACGTGTCCATACAATTCATCTGCCTCATTATTTACATGAACTACAGTCTTCTGATAGCCAGTAACAAACTAATTTACAATTTGAAGGATTAACCCCTTTAGTGGCACGCCCGGAAAATCTCCTAAAGATCAGTGTTGAAATATGCTGAAGACTACCTAAACCTGCCACTGAAGGGGTTAATCACTCCAGAAGAGGACTTCTCATTATAGTAGTGCTGATCCATAGACTCTCCCCTTAACTACCATACCATTTCACTAGTCTGGTATTAGTTGTATGACATGGAATTCATGCTACTAAATATCCTAAAAGAAATAAAGCATAAATATTTAGCAAAAAGTAACAGATCTGAAACAAAACTGCCTCTAAATGACAAATAACTTCTACTGCTATGTCATCCCATAGTTGCTCAATGATGGATGGGTATTCATCTGTACTACAGATTCTCTAATTCCACATGCTGAAATACTATTGGCCTTTACGCTGAAAATATAACATTCTTTCACGGAGCGAAAGAAAACAAATGTATATCAATCTGTCTGTTTGCAACAATGGCACTAAAACCCGGAGCTGTTCTGAAAGGAGTCAGTGCACAAGCATGCGAAAGCATGTATTTTTCGAAGGTTTGGGAATAAAGGTTAAGTTTATTATATAGCACATTTCAGCATGAGTCACAGCTAAGCATATGCTAGCAATCAGCGTTAAAGTCCTGTACATTATAATAGAATACAAATATTTTTTATGCCGAATGGAATTTCATTATTCTCTCCAATCATTAAACCCTTTGAGTGCTAGACTTTGGGTCAGTAAGGGGCAATACTTTGCTAGGATAACATTAGGACCCTTTTTCATTCTGATGTAAAGCTGTTTCACAGATACTGGAAATGGCTATGCTCCATTCATCACTGCTGTCAAGGGCTTTAACATCACTTTTGCTCTGGTTATGTCAATGTGTTATTTTCTTAACACTTAGAGGTTTTCCGGTTACTACACAACATGCCCCCTATAGTATCCCCTGTGCTACAATAAGAAAAGGAGCTATGCTTACCTGATCCAGCACTTCAGCCACGGTGTTTGTTGTGAGAGATGATGTCACCAGAACTCAGGTGACCACTGCAGCCAATTAGAGGCTGCAATGTCACTACCTGTTCTCCCTGCATCAGCGTGCTCACCTTGAGCTTATGATGTCAGTAATTTGGGAAAGTGATGCTGCAGCCTAACAGAGGTCACTTGATTTTTGGTGACATCATCTGTCACCGGTGATGTCAACGATGTGTGCCTAACAGTAAGGTTTGATGCTGCCCCGGTGAGGGGGTTACACAGGGGTGCTGGAGTCTGGAAACCGGATGTCACTATAATTTGGACCACAGCTGCAACAGATATCGGTGATGTAGGTTAAGAGGAGGAGTAATAATGAGGATACTGATTGGTTTAGAAGCATATATATTTTATTATATAAGGTGGTGGGTAGGATTGTGGTGCATGCTTGATAAAGACCACTGAGTGGTCGAAACGTCGCTGCTTGTACCTTTTTAAAGGATGGAATAAAGGCCAGTGTTTTGCATTTAAAGGGGTTGTCCCGCGCCGAAACGGGTTTTTTTTTTTTTTTAAACCCCCCCCCCCCGTTCGGCGCGAGACAACCCCGATGCAGGGGTTAAAAAAACAACCCCCACAGCGCTTACCTGAATCCCGGCGGTCCGGCCTCTTCATACTCACCTGCTGAAGATGGCCGCCGGGATCCTCTGTCTCCATGGACCGCAGGGCTTCTGTGCGGTCCATTGCCGATTCCAGCCTCCTGATTGGCTGGAATCGGCACGTGACGGGGCGGAGCTACACGGAGCTACACGGAGCCCCATAGAGAAGAGGAGAAGACCCGGACTGCGCAAGCGCGGCTAATTTGGCCATCGGAGGGCGAAAATTAGTCGGCACCATGGAGACGAGGACGCCAGCAACGGAGCAGGTAAGTATAAAACTTTTTATAACTTCTGTATGGCTCATAATTAATGCACAATGTACATTACAAAGTGCATTATTATGGCCATGCAGAAGTGTATAGACCCACTTGCTGCCTCGGGACAACCCCTTTAAGCTACTCTGCTGCCACTTAAACCTTACTGCTTTGTGTGATATGAGAAGTGGAGTTCATTCTCAGTCGGCTTTGCAGAATTTGCCTCCCCAAATCTGGGTTTGGATCTGAGAGCTGTTGGTGCTATTTGCTCAACGATGTCTGCCTAGACCACAGCAAGTCTGCAGCGTTGGATCACAGCAGCAGGGAACAGGTAAGTACAGTTGTGTAGTAACTGGACAACCCCTTTAAAGTTATAATAACAAAGGTATTCTACATGGTAAGGTGACACATTACTGTATTTCAGCTATGTTTTTGCATCTGTAATACAGATGTGAATCCTGGCCTGAATGCAGGTCTCCCGACCCGAACTCTAATCAGTATAGAAATCTACTATGCTCAAAGTTTGGGTCAGAAGACCTGTAGTCAGGCCGAGATACATGTCCAGGTTATGGACGCAAAAATAAGTCCGAAATACAGTGGTGTGTCACCGGCTTAACACACTAAATCTTCAAAACAGAGTAACATATTTCTTTTGTTTTTGAATAATTTCTATCAACCAAGTGATATGTAGGTCTATATATCCCAATGTTCTAATCTTTCTCTGTGAAGCAAAAGTATATGCTACATAAGTAGAGATGAGCGAGCACCCAAATGCTCAGGTCCACGTTATTCGAGTCGAGCTTTTCATAAAATTCGAAAGCTCTACTTAAGTAACGAACCCCATTGACTACAATGGGAGACTCGAGCCTTTTTGTATGTGGGACGCCGGGTGCCGAGCCTTCCCCCCCCCCCATCTCTCTCTCTCTCCTGCCTGCCTGCCAGACAAACAATTTGCCATTGACACGCGCTGTGTCCCAGCGGGTAGGGGCCAAAACAGGCACGTCACAGCAGGGAGGAGCCAAAAACTGGAGCGGGGTCGAACACGGCTTGATGCTCGTTCGAGTAGCGAGCACCATCGAGTACGCTAATACTCAAACGAGCATCAAGCTCGGCAGAGTATGTTTGCTCAACTCTATACATAAGTAATAAGCTTTAGTCACCTACATATAAAAACAAGAATGACTGTAAATGACTAATAATGAAACTAAGGACGATAGCTACTGAATGATTCTTTATAAAAATGATGTCCAAATTACAGCATTGCCTGTCCAGCTTACATGTAACATAGTTAGGTAGAACCAGAGGAGTAACTTGAAGCCTCTGGGCCCCAATGCAAAATCTATAACAGGGCCCCAAATTATAATGCTTTATTCATAGTGCTTGGCTCCCTATATGGAGAAAAGAGGCCTTATGGGCCCTCTGAGGCTCCTGGGCCCGGGTGCAACTGCATCCCCTATAGTTATGCCCCTGGGTGAAACATTATTCTCTTATTAAATAGATTACAGAATTTTTAATGAGGTTCAGGCTTCAGTGCAATGAAGACATAATGCACATGTAACCATTGCTATGCCCCTTTCTTTTTGTTTAAGAAACTTTTTACAATGTTCTCAAATTGGATTATTACGTTTCAATTTTTTAGTAGCCTAAAATTTACCACTTTGTAAAAAAATTCAGTTTTTGTATTAAAAATTAGGCATGTAAAAGGTTAAACAATCAAAATTATCTTGGTTAAGGTAATGTGACACCAAATAAAAAGTCTTTACATAATGAGGGAAGAGACTATGAATCTCCCATCCTCAACTTCAGACTGCAATGAAAATTCTTATGAGTAGCCATAGAAAAATGCAGTAGTAAGAGGTGGTACAGTTTAGTGCAGCTTCCTTTTCTAACGTTTGTCCCATAGCAGTGGTGGGAACTGCCTTCATTTCAGTATACCAGAGTGAATACAGCTAAACAAGAGCAAAAATATCCAGAAAAGGGCCTGCTTATTTTCAATACAAACACACCAAATACACCAATTTATAGAAAAATATCCAATAAAGATCTGCTAAAATAAAAAAAATCAATATCAATTAAAATAAGTTACAGATAAACTACAGTGACAAATTAAAAGTGAGTAATGTAGTCATCTCAGGGCAGCTTTACACAGGCCAAGTATTGGGTGAAAAATCACTCAAAGGATTGATTTTCGGGTATAGTTTTCCTGTGTAAACATGGGACCAGATAGGATACTGAGCAAGAAAAGTAGTCACTAGTCGCTCCATTTCAGCTCACTGAAATAAAGCAGCTAATGAGAGACTTTTCGCTCAGTGTAAACAGAAAGTCGTTCATCGTTGAATGACTGCCTGTTCACGGTGAATGGAGGTGGGCAGCCGGAAGAGATCACCAGCACGCTCCACCTACTCTTCAAAGCATAGGAGAAATTGATGTTGGGATGACGGACGGGCACTCAAACACCTGACAACTGTTTCATGTTAAGCCACCCTTAGTGGCTTTAGTGGAAACTGCGTAGATCCACAGTTCCTTTACTGTTGATATGTTATGCTGATGGAGAAATTCATGTGAATAAACATCAGGTCCTACAAGCAGTGAGGCCAATGCCATATTACATTCTAAAGCAGCACTTATGTTACTAGATTAAGGTGATGGTCGCTACGCAAACTTAAAATGAGTTCATTCACATTTTCGATGTTTCCCTGCACTGCACCGCGTTGCATGAAAAAACTGCAACAAGTCTTTTCTTTTTGCGATATCGCCCATTATTTTCAATGGGGCCGTGAATCACAGCCCGATATCGCCCTCGCCAGTGTGAAGGAACCCTGACTTTCCCTAGCAGTGCTGTTGGCGGAAGCTAAACTCAACATAGGAACTTTGACCTTGCCTGTCAGGTCACTCAATGCATCAAACTCAAATGTAATGATTTTACAGCGGTGGTGAGGATGTCACAAATCTAACAACACCAAATCATCGACCAAAGGTCACGCAAAGTGGTCAAAGTGTGCTGCAAGGCAAAGCCTGTAGGTTTTTTTATGTTAGATCTGCACTTTCTCTAGTATCATAAAAGTCTGATCACAACTTGCAAAGCAGGTTTTCACTTGTGGTCCAATAGTGGTATGTACAGTAAGTCACTATCAAAAAATGATAACATATTTGGCGCTACTATTTAGTTCTGCTCTATTAAAGTGTACCTTCAGGGATACTCTCTTGCCTGATCTGACATCAGGTGGTGAAAGACGCAATTATCCTTGATGTATCACCCAGCGTGCAGTTTTCTCCCTCCATGCCCAACATTAGATCTGGTGATAGAATATCCCCAGAAATGCACATTAAGAAAAGCTGTACTGGTGACTGCAGGTTAACCACATTGTCTGAAGATAGTCTGAAATCTGCGTCCAGTCACATCACAGACTCTGGCTGCTATTCTGTCAAAAAACCCTCCCACTTTTATAATATTGCAGCTACGCTGGTTCAGATTGGCTACTATGTATAAGCACACGCCCACCACATTTTCACTAAAAAGTAATTTGATGGAAAGTAAGCAGAGAACAAAAGCATAAACTAAATAACCACAATAAGAATAGTTCTTGGAGTTCTATTATAACATATGGCACTTTGCTCCAGAGTGCATAATACACACATGCTAAGAACAAAACCTATGGCTCAGGGCACTAGTAAAGGAAATATTAGTTAAAATAACCATTTGTTAGTGATGTACCATAAAGAATTCGATCAGATCCTTCTGCAATGGTAGTAAATCATCTATAACTTTAATAGTTAAATGCCTATGTAAACATATTTATGGTTTTCATTTCTAACACATAAGTAATACCATAAAAACAATGCCAATTAGAATAATGAAATATGAAGTTATGGCTTGGATAAATATCCAATGTATATTTTGTTTCCGAGGCTCATGTCCTCAAGCAGAAACTGAAAATTAAATTACAGAGTAGGTAGAAAGTGTTTTAAGTTTCCCAAAGGGAGGATTAGAGTCTCATGTGAATCATTAAAACTCCAGACATATCCTGCTAGATTACAAATGAAAAAGAATCCTTTCATCTATCTAATAATTTACTATGTTATATGCTGCTTTACGGACTCCATATTAATAGATCCAACACCGAATATTGTAATATGCACGTGTTATAAGAGACTTCACATTTTATCCTCCTAAAATAAAGGTTTTATAGTTCGAGTTGTAAAGTTTTACTACATGTATGTTCAATTAACTCTGCTAATTCTCTGGGGATGCAATGACACACATAACACAAGATTGTGTTCCCATCATTGTGTTGAATCTAATATGTATATAATGAGGAAGATGAAAGCCAATACTTAATTTCCAGGGGTTCAGAAGTCCATTGTAACAACTAAGAATGAGAGCATGCCTTGTATTGGAACGCAAAATGACATGACCAATCATTAATATATTTATTAGAGTTGAGCGAACATACTCTGTCGAGCTTGATGCTCGTTCGAGTATTAGTGTACTCGATGGTGCTCGTTACTTGAACGAGCATAAAATCACGTTCGACCCCGCCCCAGCTTTTGGCCCCTCCCCACTGTAATGTGCCTGTTTTGGCCCCTCCCTGCCGCGACGCAGCGTGCGTCATTTGAAAATTTTTGGCCTGGCAGGGGAAGGGAGAGAGAGACAGAGGGAGAGAGACAGAGAGAGAGAGACAGAGAGAGAGAGACGAACCAAGGAAAAAAAAAAAAGCTCGGGACCCGGCGTTCCACATACAAAATTGCTTGAGTCTCCCATTGTAATCAATGGGGTTCGTTACTCGAGTAGAGCTCTCGAATTTTACAAAAAGCTCGACTCGAATAACGCGGGCCCGAGCATTTGGGTGCTCACTCATCTCTAATATTTATGTCGGACAAAGAGTCCTGAGGGTCCCTGTACAAAAAGTGTGCCTGGGTGCCCTCCCCCACATCCAAAATGAAAATTTGGAAAAGACTGAAAGCCATAGCAACTGACTGCAGGCGTCCCTTAGCCCTTGAGCATGAACATTTACTACCCCCATCCCATGTAAATATTCAGGTAAGAACACACTTGCTTCCCGACTCACTCATAGCAAAAAGAAAACAAGGCTACTACTGTGCCCTTACCTTCATAGGCTTAGAAATAGTGTAACAAATAGTTAAGCACTGATATGTTACCCAGACCAGACACTAAAATAATATCACATACCCTATATGCAAAGTGCAAATATTGTTGCCATTCATATTACCTCCCTACTGTCACTGAACAAAACCCACTATTCCAAGATCAGAATAACCACTAATAACACTATATAAGATTCAAATAATATCGCTTGACCATGACCACATATTACCACCATATAGTGATGGAATACTATCATACCGTTGAAGAAAAAAACACTATACAAAGACCAATATTACCCCCATACAGGGACCATATGTAGATACCAGCTCTCCTGGAACACTTTGCAGACTGTATAAGTGATTACAGTGCATTTACCTCCAGTGATCATTAGTGACTTACTTTCTGATTGGAGTCGTTTAATATCCCCTTTCTTCTCAATCCGGCGCAAACCAACATGACTACCTTTCCCAGAGTTTGTCTCTGTAGAACAGGGATTCCCAACTCCAGTCCTCAGGGACCCCCAACAGGTCATGTTTTCAGGATATCCTATGGTAAGAACACCTGTGGTAATGTCTGAGGCACCGACAAAAATTACATCACCTGTGTAATACTGAGGAAATCCTGAAAACATGACCTGTTGGCGGTCCCTGGAGACTGGAGTTGGGGAACACTGCTGTAGAATGACACAAAGACATCTTTGGCTCCTTGCTGTTCCAGCATCCTTCCTACTTTTCGCACACTTCTACACAATCTCCCCATCTGAAGTATCCCCAGATAGTAATAGCGTCACCCATCATGTGCCACACACTGATAGTATCCCCGTTTTTGCGCCCACTGTAGATGCCGCATAGTAAGTGCTGCTTACAGTGACTCCTACTCTGTAAAAGTGATCCCCACTTAATAATATTGCTTTCTTTATTCCTCACTCAGTAATATCATCCCTTTTTGCCCTATTCTGTAATAATTTACCCTTTGCCCCTTTTACATATAAAACCACCTTCTGCCCACTTTTAGCTATGACACCACTCCTGTCTCGTTTAGATATAATGCTACCTCTTGCCCCCTTTTACAAATAGTGTACCTATTGCCCTTTTCATATATACACTACCTAACCTCTTTTACAGATATATGTCCCCTTTACAGATGCTACCTAGTGCTGCTTTTTACAAATAGATGCCACCCTATGCCTCCTTTATAGATGCCACCTTGTGCCCCCTTTAGCAAATAGATGTCACCCTGTGCTTCTTTTGCAGATGGATGCTACCTTGTGACCCCTTTTATAGTTAAAGTCTACCTTGTGTGTCCCCCTTTCGAACAGATGCCCCCTTGTGCCTCTTTTTACAGTTAGATGCCACATTGTGCTCCTTGTTACAGATAAATGCCACATTGTGCCCCTTTTACAGTGTCACTTTATAAATATGTGGTAAAATAAATAATAAAAAAGTATATACTCATCTGCCGTGTCATTCTTGGTCACTATAGTTGGCACCACTGTCCCCGCTGACTTCTGGGTTGTGTGATAATGTGACACACACGATCGCTGTAGGTGATCCCCAGTCGCATCATTAGTGAAGCCAATGAATGTCCACAATGATCATGTGTGTGTCACCTTATCGTACAACCTGGAAGTCAGCAAAGACAGCTGCTGGGAGGGACGGGGAAGGGGGGGGGGGATGTACAGGAGGCCTAACTGCTGTGCTTGACCTAGCAGCCTGGGCCCCTTTCCCTCCTGGACCCCTATACAGTCTTTTTTTTTTAATTTTTATTGGCTGAAGTGTTGACTTGAGAACAATGATGTAAATATTTTTTTCTATTCTACTAATTTTGAGATCCATAATATAGGTTCAAGATACTAGCACAATTATAACATTAGTAACTAATATCAAATAGTATTTTGCATATTTGTTTTTTTATTTATGTTGTCGGACATTTCTGATATATGTATTAATTCTGTATGATGTATATTGTACTTAAGGAAGTCGAAAAGCCCAGATGCATCACAGCATTTAATGCTGCACAGCTGGAGAACTGGAAAAAATGTCACAATAACAATGGATGTGAGCCAGTAATGGGATACTTCCATTCATGCTATAGACTCTTCTGCCAGGTACAATGATTCCTACTGTGTCATGTCTCCTGGCTAGTTCGTGAAAAAGGTTACAATGTAGCAAAAGGTTCCAAACCTTTAAATCAATTTTTATTATATTTTTATTTGTAAATTCAACCAACACATGTAGTTTTTGGGAAAAGCAAATTTGGAAGATTAATTTTTAGACTATAGCATGGGGGTAAACAGGGAGGGGCAGTTTCCTAATATTCTTCCAAGTTGGCTTAAGGCTCTTATTGACCTGGAATATAGTAACCTAATGCAGTGAAAAGCTGTCCTGCTAAACAGGAGATAAAACACATTTGCACAAATGGAATCAATCATCAGAAAAGGACCTACAAAATTAAATCAAGTTTTATTTAAAGCATATATGTCATTTCAGAAGACTTTCAGAATAAGTCATCTTACGCGTGCATGAGAAATACTGTAACACTATTTCTGGCCATTATATGACTTGTATCCCACATTTATTACTAGTTTCCGATATGCAGGCTCCTTCTCTAATTGTCAGTTTTCTCTGAGCTGGTAGTTGAATACAATCTGCTATGTAGTCTCTCAAATACAGCACACCAGGGGAAGTGGATATCCTGCTCTCCTACCTCTATAGCACACATTTAAAAGTAACAGTATGAAGAACATTATACAGCAGTATTGAGTGATTTGGTAAATCTAGCAATGGAATGAGCTAGAACACCTACTAGAAGCTGCAGGCATGTTTCTCTGCCTCTGTCGCCCTCTCCAACAGTTACTTCCTCCTCCTTCCCCTTCCTCTCCATAGATTTCTATAGGCAATATGTCACCTGATCCCGTAGTGAGTTGATAATTAGAGATGAGCGAGGGTACTCGTGAAGGGAAATTACTCGAGCAAGTATCACCATTTTCGAGTACATGCCTGCTTGCCCAAAAAGATTTGGGGGGCGGTGGGGGGGGGGGGGGATCTCTCCCCCCCCCCCCCACTCCACCATGCTCACTCCCGCAACTCACCGCTCACCCCCGACGCCCCCCGAATCTTTTCGGACGAGCAGGCATGTACTCGAAAATGGCGATACTCGATCGAGTAATTTGCCTTAACGAGTACACTCGCTCATCTTTATTGATAATTAATTTAGTCTATCTCTATTCTGCATGAATGATCACTTCAGGACGCAGGGAAGAGAATGATAAGTGGCATTTTTCTGTAATGAGATAGATTACAAACTCTCTCATATTTGCTTGTGCTTGATTTATGAAAAGTTATTCACTTGAAGCTACTGTAGTTAATCTCATCCACAATGTTAATAATCACAGAAGTTACTCAGAAAAAAGTTTAGGTTCTTAAATAGATCTGAGGATGATTTATCTGCAAAATGACTTCTTTGATATATTCCATTTGATAAATGTTGCCATGATGGCTGTGCCACGCTGTTTCTGTAACTGCCAAAGAAGTGAATTGGAGTTATGGAAACAGCATAGCACAGCCAGATATGCTGGTTCCATAATCCCAAACTCTTGATTTCACCACTAGTCACTTTAACAGGTAAGACAGGACCCACATTTGTAGATAGATGCAAGTCCAGTTGATAAGACATAAATGTCTAAGACACGACAAACCTGTAAGCCATTCCTTACCGCATGAACAATTGGGCAGGTGAGCATATGGTGGCCTTTATCTTTCATGCAAATTAGCTAAACAGGATCAACACATCAGAGATAACCCTTTCAGAATACAGTATCTCTGGCAAACAGCTGAATTTTCCAGAGTAGCCTGTAGCCAGCCAGGCATTTCTCTAGCAGTGGCCCCTCTAGGGAAATGTATTATAAGAAGGCACAAAGTCTGCCAGAACATTTGGAGTCATAGAAGGTGGTTTCTCAGCGAGAGACCCCACTCTATGATGTTCATATGCCCTAGTAGAGTATATAAACAGGGGTTGTGGTATTACCACAATCCCCTCGCTTCCCCCCAATATGCTCAAAAATATCCATTTACAGTGATTTTTCTCCTTTTCATGGCATTTTGTTCTACTATCTGTACTCTATTAGCACACTCTGTACATCATTATCAATAACGGAAATGTAAAGTAAAACATACAGGAAGCTGCCAGCAAGCCATTAGCTATTTGGATAGTAAACTAGATGACTGTGTTGACAATACTATCATCTTGTTAACATGTTTATTTTCCAGCTGGGATAAAATAATTGTGGACATGTAAAGATGAGAAATGGATGTGAATAAATGCTTAACATCTGCTAATGTTTAGCCCCCAGCACAAAATGTGAATATTATACAGTGGGTCACATAAGGAGTGGGGTAAGGGTGTGAGAGTCCAAACTACTCATTTTTACATCAGACAACTGTATTGGGGCAGAAATGATGAATTAAAAAAAAAAAGGTAATGTAAGATTTTGTGAGATCATTTAAAAAGTGATTATTGCATGTCATTGTGAGAGGAAGGGTTTTGTTTTCTAGGTGAAGGATATCCTTAGCTATCCCCTTATAATAATGATAATCTTTATTTATATAGCGCCAACATATTCGCTTACAAAACAGGGGAACAGAGACAAAAAACAAAATACAAAAAAAACCACGGTTACACGAAGTAATCAATTGATGGAAACAATAGAGGTGAGGGTCCTGCTCCAACAAGTTTACATACTACAGATAATGGGGTGATACAGAAGGTAATGGGGCTGTAGATGTGCACAGTATGGGGAGGTGGAGAGTGAGGGATGCTATATACATAGACAATGGTCAGGCCGTATAGTGGCGGAATCGGGATGACTGCAGCTGCCGGTTGATTATGGCTAGCAGGGATTGCAGTCTGTGGGACAGGGAGCATGTTATCAGGCGGGTACCGAGGGGTTTGGTTTGGGGTATATGGTATGCCTCCCTGAAGAGCTGCGTTTTTTAGAGCACGCCTGAAGTTTTGTGTGCCAGGGATTGCCCGGATAGTTTTGGGTAGTGCGTTCCAGAGGACTGGTGCTCCTCTGCATAAGTCTTAGAGGTGGGGATAAGAGGTTCAAATTAAAGGGGCGCGGGCCGAGAGTGGATGAGGGCAACAGTGAGCGTTTTTAGCTTGTCCTTTATCTACAATACAAAGTATTTTTAAATACTTGTTGGCTTTATATTAAATGGTCACTAACTTTTCAAACAGGATGTGCTTATATAATAGCCAGTGTGATAATTAACAAAAATGCAATTTATTTTATTTACCTAAAGTGACATTCTTGTGCTGAGAAATCATTCCAAAGTGCTGGCAAATAGTGGTATCCCTTGTAACTTGCTGTCCACTGCCTGGAGTCATGGGTGTTACTGGAGGCTAAACAAGGGCAGAACAGAAAGTGGAGCAAGGGAATGCATTATTGTGCTCAAAGGACTCTAGGACAGCAGATGGAAGGGGGAGGAGAAGAAAAACATACACAGAACATCCTGCTGGAGCTTATGGTAAGTTATCTGCTGCTGTTTGTTCATATCTCCACTGCTCAGTGCGACTATGCACTGTCCTACATAATGATGATATGTCTGTGGGTGCGTGTTACACACAAAGAACTGAATTTGCAGTTCTCTATGTATAGTCTGTATAACATAGCACAGCAGCCAGGCTCCTTTCATATATTCTGAGAGAATTGAGAATCAGAAGCATAACCTGCAGAGGATGAAAATGGGAAAGAGTGCAAGACGCAAGTCATATAATGATCGGGTATAGTGTTATTTCTCATGTACACATATTGCAGCTTATTCTGAAAAGTCATCTGAAAAACTAAATATGCTTTAAATTAAAAACCAAGGTTGCAAAAAGATGATGCCATGTACAATACAGAAACTAATAATGTATCAAACAAGACAATACATAAAAGGCTAAACACACTGACTATACTATAATGTGAAGATAACATTGCAATATACTTGGGCTTCTGTGCATAAATGTATATAGAAGCTGTTACTTAACCACATCTTCTATAACTTTGTGCAAGCTAGGATGCTAACCACCAGCTCCATCACTGCCACTTTAGTCCATACGCATCGTCATCTTGCAGTGCATATTCCAGATTGCCAAATATCATTAGTAAGTAGAATAACTTTTAATGTCATGACATATTTGACTTCTTTATTAAAAATCGGTCAATCCCTTTTAGAATGTATCTGTTCTCCAAATCCCTGGAAAACAGCTAATTTTGCTACTGCAACATAAATGCAGGATTACATGGCAGGCAATTCAAATTCAGACAAAAATTCTTGTAGCATAAAGATGGCTTAAGCTTTCTGATTCATAGAGGGGGATTCTAATCAGATGACCCCCTCTATTATGTCAATATGTCCTAATAGGGCATATGAACAGAGGTGGTCTCCATAAGACAGTCCCTGTAATGCTGGGGCAAGAGTAATATCTTTAGAAGCATTTGTCGAAGAAAGAAAAAATCGACCACATTCGAAAAGAAATCTCTGAAAGCTGCATGGTTAGCCCTGATCCCAGCTCCATCAGCACTGCACCCAGCACCTACTCACTATCTACGCTAGAACCAACGACAGAGGAAGAAGTCTCCAGGCTCCTTTCCACTGCCCGCCCTACCACCTGCGCCAGCGACCCTCTCCCCTCTCACCTCCTCCGCTCCCTTTCCCCAGCTCTCATTACTCACCTTACCACAATCTGCAACCTCTCCCTAACCTCTGGCACTTTTCCCTCCTCATTTAAACACTCCATTATATCCCCTCTGCTTAAAAAACCAACTCTGGACCCGACTAATGCTGCTAACTACCGACCCGTCTCAAACCTCCCCTTTATCTCCAAATTACTGGAACGCCTGGTCTACTCTCGGCTTACTCGCTTTCTCTCTGACAACTCACTCCTCGACCCCCTCCAGTCTGGTTTCCGCTCTCTACACTCGACCGAAACTGCCCTTACAAAAGTAACAAATGACCTGATGACTGCAAAGTCGAGAGGTGATTACTCTCTACTAATCCTCCTTGACCTGTCTGCTGCATTTGACACTGTCGACCATAATCTCCTTCTCACTATGCTCCACTCTATTGGTCTAAAGGATACTGCTCTCTCCTGGTTCTCCTCCTACCTCTCTGACCGCTCTTTCAGTGTTTCCTTTGCTGGTTCTATCTCTGCTCCACTTCCTCTCGCTGTCGGGGTACCCCAGGGCTCGGTCCTTGGTCCCCTTCTTTTCTCTATCTATACTGCCCCAATTGGACAAACAATCCACAGATTCGGCCTCCAATACCATCTCTATGCTGACGACACCCAACTATACACCTCCTCTCGTGAGATCTCTGGACCATTCCTCCAAAATATCACCGACTGTCTGTCCGCTGTCTCTAACACTATGTCCTCCCTTTTTCTCAAACTAAACCTCTCTAAAACTGACCTCCTTGTCTTTCCACCTTCTAACCGACCTCCCCTCAACATCTCCATTCCAGTGTCTGGCACCATCATAACCCCCCGACGGCATGCCCGATGCCTTGGGGTCACACTGGACTCTGACCTCTCCTTTACCCCCCATATCCAATCTCTGGCCCAAACATGCCACATGCACCTCAGAAATATTGCTAAAATACGTCCGTTCCTAACCACGGACACGCTAAAGACGCTCGTGGTTGCGCTCATCCACTCCCGGCTTGACTACTGCAACTCGCTACTCATTGGCCTCCCCCGCACTAGACTCGCTCCGCTCCAATCCATACTAAATGCAGCAGCTAGACTCATTTTTCTATCCAGTCGTTATTCAGACGCCTCTGCATTATGCCAGTCGCTGCATTGGCTGCCCATCCACTGCAGAACTAAATTTAAACTCCTCTGCCTCACTCACAAAGCTCTGCATGGCGCTGCGCCACCATACATCACCTCCCTCCTGTCAGTACACCACCCAGCCCGCTCACTCCGATCGGCTAACACCCTCAGACTAAACACCCCTGTAATACGAACCTCTCATGCTCGCCTACAGGACTTCACCAGAGCAGCACCCATCCTCTGGAACGCTCTACCCCAAGGCATCCGGACAATTCCCGATGCACGAAATTTCAGACGCGCCTTAAAAACGCACCTCTTCAGGGAAGCATACCAAATCTCCTGACCTAGTCCCCTGCCCCTCCCTATGGTGCTCCACCCTGTTTGCCTTCTGATAAATGATCTGTACATAATATTTCCTATTGCCTGTGTTCCCCACCCCCTGCACCTCCTGTACCACCCTCAACCCATTTGTGTCTAACCCAATGTACCTTATATTGTAATTGTTGTATTGTTTTGCATTTATCCATGCCTGAAAGCGCTGCGGAATAAGTTGGCGCTATACAAATAAAGATTATTATTATTATTATATTTGTCTTCTCTGTTATTCAGTGTAGCTCATCAATACCAGTCATCTGCAAGTAGGTGGAGAGGTAGAAGAGTTTGGGAACTGGTTTAGAGAGAGTAATGATCTCTGCTCACACTGGTGTCATGATTCTTGCTATAACAGGAACAATGATGGATTTGTGGTGTAGCAAATATTTTTCCAATGCTTCTTATTCATATGATAAGTTTTGCAAAGTGCAATTTCTGTTTATCTAATCTTTCTGAAAAGAATATTAAATTATGGTATAATGATGCTTTATATCCACAAAGCTAAGTTAGGTTGTGTAAGTGTGGAATGGATTGTGACAAAAGCTTTGTGAGACCGGCCACTCAACACTACAACTGACATAACTGGATGGAAGGAAAAACTGGCACTATTTATCTCCCATAAGACATGTAGTGCAATCTACTTCAAAATTATGCTTTCCTCTCTGCTCCCGCTCTCCATTTTGGATTTCTGTCTTACATGCTGAAAATGACACTGAGATAGAAACCTGGATGGAACCATTGTCGCTAATGTGTGCAATGGAGACCACTTTGGTTTCTGTCTCACAAGGTTTCTGTGCTTGTCAGCCTTTTTAGCTGGATAGAAAAGTGTTGTCGATTGCACTTTTCTATTCTAAAAGAAACAATATATGAGAAAAAAAACAACAGCGGGACAGCGTTCCACAAATGGAATGTACAATGTGTATATTGTAGGTGAAAAATAATATATAGGACTCACCCAGTGTATAGGGAAGAACAGCACATGAGTGCAATTATATCCCCCCCCCCCCCCCCTATAACACCTGTAGATTCAAATGAGCTGTCCATATATCAAAATCAGGAATACCTTCCCTGTCAATATGACATCCACTACTGGAAGAGCCCAAGAATCCATTAATAACATACAAAAAAAGGAATACAAATGCTTCACCCTGCATTCTGGGTAGTAAACCAATTAAATGTGAAAGGAACCTTGAAGGGTTATTCCAATCACAGCAAGTCATGCCCTATTCACAGGATAGAGGATAATTTGCTGATTAATGGGGAACAAAGCTCTAGGCACCCTATCAATTTTAAGATTACAGCACCAGTAAGTCCCAAAGTGTGGACAGTGAAGTCTGCACAACCACACATCTGTTCTATTTACTTCAATGGGACCACTGAAGATGACCAACTTCAAGCACTTCTCTGGCGTTCTTATTTAATTGAACTAGACTGACCCGATGTTCACTACGCAACATAAAATGTTTGGAAGAACGGTTGTAAATGTTTTAAGAACTGTGGAGCCAAGGATTCGGCTTGAGCTGTTTGCCGTCCATGGCTCAGTTTTCCACGTTTTGGGAACATGGCAACAGTCAAACCGGTAAGCACTTGATATGAACATCACTTAGTAATGCTTCACTCTCCCTAGCGGCACTGTTGGCTGAAGCAAAGCAGCACCACTAGACTTAACATAGGAACATTGAGCTTGTCTGACAATCACTCAATGTATCAAACTCAAATTTTATGATTTTACGGTGGTGGTGAGGATGTAACAAATCTAATGACACCAAAATCATCCACCAAAGGTCACGCAAAGGGGTCAAAGTGTGGTGTGAAAAAAAGCCTCTGGCCTTTTTTATATTAAAGATGTGGGAGAAATGCGTATGTTCAACCTCCACCACCCGCACTTTGAGATACGCTGGGGCTCAAAGATCCAGATCAGTGGGAGTCCCAGAGGTTGGACTCCTCAATCAGCAATTTATCCCTTATTCTGTGGATAGGGATTTGCTTGCGGTAATGGGAATACCCCTTAATACCTTACGAGGCAATATACATAATGTGTATCTTTTAAAATCTTTAAAGCATAGTAAGTGCATATGTACATGGAACATTACATTATGGTTTATACAGGGCCATAATAGGGCTCCCATGGAGATAGATGAGTTCTTTACTGTACTTTTGTTTATTTCAGTTTCCTGCAGAGGTTTATGGTGTTTTTTCTCTTATACGAATCCAACAGGAAAATAATGGCATGTGCCATCGGTTGTGAGAGAGACTCTTCTTTAGGGGAGAATATCTGTATACATATGTAGCACTTATACTAGGGGACATATAGGCTCTCTGCACAGAGTTCTGCCATGTGCATTAGTCCTAGATTACGATAATTCCAGTTGTCCGATCTCTGTATCCTGTCCCTGAAAATATATTGTAGTTTTTCAAATAGGCAACTATGAGCTGGCAGAGTTTTTTTTTTTAAACTATAACTTTGCATGAGTGCCAAATACCGAAGCTGGTGAATGAATATTTTTAACTCAGCCCTTAATACTTCTATTAAAGTACTGCAGACACATACAATAAAAAACAGATGCTGGAAACAGTGACCTTTACTTTTTCTTACTCAATGGGCAGAAGCAGAGTTGGCTTTTGAAGTGATCACCTTCATTTGGTTTTCCCCGTTTCACTCCTGTTGCTTTTCTAAAAAATAATCTGACCTTTTAAATAAAAGGAGAACAGAAACATATAATAACAAAGATCTAAACAGAAGGGTTTCATGTAACGGAGGATCGTGTACCGGCCTTGTTTGATTGATCAGGATTAATCAAGTGACAAGGACATTAACAGATAACATGTCTATTAACCCCACTTTCTTGGTCTACGGTAAATTCAGCTGTATACATACTGAAGAAGTTATAGATGGCAGTGATGATTAACTCCTAAAGTTATTGTAGAAATTGCTTGGACTACTAAACAGGTCACTCTGGGAATAATTACAAGGTCAATTTGCAAAAATACCCCTCACATAGAGGTTCTACTGCCTTAAAGGAGTTGTGCCAAGACAAAGTTATCTCCTATCTACAGGACAGAAGCTGACACGATCTGGAGCATCTAGCCGGCGCACACAGCAGGCAAAAGAAGAAATAGAAAGACTTTTTATTAACAGCGCAGATACATACAATGCATTTCCAAGCCAAATACCAGCCTCAGATGAGTCACTTGAAAAAACGGCATAAAATATACTAGCTAGCATTGATTTCTGTCTAGGCGCATAGAGTAGCCAAGATGCTTTGGCAGAAATAATATTAGACATAACGATTATCGTTCAAATGAGTGAAAGTGAGCGATAATCGTGCGGGTCTAAACGTGAGCCAACAACTGCAGGCTTTTTGTTCGTGGTCCATTTTCACAGGCATAAAAATAATTTTTGGCTCATTCACTTATCATTTAGTAGTCATTCAGTCCCTCTCATTAACCAATACAGGGACTGAAAAATTCTTGTTTGAACGAGCCAACAATGATCTGCCTGTCTAAACGGGCTGCACACGTGCGAACGAGCTAGCTGTGACGTCACTCATTCGTTTGTTTATTTAAACGAGAATTGTCTCTTCTAATGGGACCATTAGTTTGCACTGTCTATTAGACAGTATTACTAAATATGCCTCATAGTATGTAGCATATCTCCCACAGAACAATCTGAGCCATTATTGTCAGAACAGGTGGAATCTCTTTGGGTAGAAATACAGGGAAGAAAAAATAACAAAATCCTGATAGGGGTTTTCTATAGACCACCAAAAGCAACAGAAGAAACTGAAAACTTACTATCAAGGCAGATAGAAGAAGTGTCAAACCGCAATGAAGTAATTATAATGGGGGACTTTAATTATCCAGATATAATATGGGAAAATGAGACCTGCAAGTCTCACAGGGGTGATAAGTTCTTGAGAGTAATTAAAGATAATTATCTGAACCAACTGGTGCAGGAACCAACAAGAGGGAGGGCCATTCTGGACCTAGTGCTAACTAACAAACTGGACCGAATAAAGGGGGTACAGGTTGAGGGGCACTTGGGGAACAGTGACCACAATATAATCAACTTCCAGCTGTCATTCAATAAGAAGCCTTATCAGGGAGTGACAAAAAAACTAAACTTTAGTAAAGCAAAATTTGATGAGCTTAGAACTACTATCGGTAACATTAATTGGGACATCCTCAAAAATATCAGTACAGAGGACAAATGGGAGAACAGTTCATTCCTTTTAAGAATAAAAGAATCTCAACCAAAAGGAAACCAATGTGGCTCGACAAGACAGTAAGAGGGTCAATAAACGAAAAAAAGAAAGCGTTCAAACTACTAAAGCAAGAAGGCAGCGAAGAAGCACTAAAATCGTACAGGGAAAAAAACAAAATATGCAAAGATACGATCAAAATTGCCAAGGAGGAGGCGGAAAGACTGATCGCCAAAGAGAGCAAAAACAACCCAAAACTATTTTTCAACTATATTAACAGCAAAAGGATTTGCAGGGAGAGCACTGGCCCTTTAACAAATAATGCAGGGGAAATCATTGAAGATGATGGAGGGAAGGCAAATCTACTAAATAGTTTCTTTTCAAGCGTATTCACAAACGAAAAGGAAATGCCACATGAGATACAGGGGAATAAAATAAACCCCTCGCAAAATATGTCATACCTCACGCAGGAGGAAGTGCGGAACAGGTTAAAGAGGATTAAAATCGATAAATCGCCAGGCCCAGATGGAATACACCCAAGGATACTAAGGGAACTAAGTGATGAGTTAGCTAGGCCGCTATACCTAATATTTCTAGACACTATCAAGACCGGTGTTGTACCATTGGATTGGCGCATTTCCAACGTGGTTCCAATTTATAAAAAGGGGACCAAAAGTGAGCCTGGCAACTACAGGCCGGTAAGTCTCACTTCAGTAACGGGAAAAATTTTCGAGGGGATTCTGAGAGACGCCATCGATGAGCACCTCAAGGAGAACAAGGGAATAACTCCTCACCAGCATGGATTCATGAAGGGTCGCTCATGTCAGGCAAATCTGATCAGTTTCTACGATGAAGTAAGCTCTAAGCTGGACCTGGGAGAGTCTATGGATCTCGTATATCTGGACTTCTCTAAAGCATTTGACACAGTGCCACATAATAGGCTAATATACAAAATGAGACAGCTTGGATTGGGTGAAAACGTGTGTAATTGGGTTAAAAATTGGCTCAATGATAGAAAGCAGAGGGTGATAATAAATGGCTCATACTCCAATTGGGCCACAGTCACTAGTGGGGTGCCACAAGGTTCAGTATTGGGCCCCATTCTGTTCAATATATTTATCAACGACCTGATAGAGGGACTGCACAGCAAAATATCAATATTTGCAGATTACACAAAATTATACAAAATAATTAATGCAATGGAGGACAATGTGCGGCTACAAACGGACCTAAATAAGCTGGGGGCTTGGGCAGAAAAATGGCAAATGAAGTTCAATGTTGATAAATGTAAGGTTATGCACATGGGCAGCAAGAATGGTTGTTACCAATATTCACTTAATGGGGTACCGCTAGGGAAAAGTGATATGGAAAAAGACCTGGGGGTACTAGTGGACTATAGACTAAACTGGAGTAACCAATGCCAATCAGCTGCTGCAAAGGCAAATAAAGTTTTGGGATGCATTAAAAGAGGCATAGGGGCGAAGGACGAGAACATTATCCTTCCACTATATAAGGCACTTGTCAGGCCTCACATGGAATACTGCGTACAGTTCTGGTCACCGGTGCTCAGGAAAGATGCTACGGTATTGGAGGAGGTTCAAAGAAGGGCAACTAAACTAATACATGGAATGACGGGACTGGAATACCCTGAGAGGCTATCCAAATTGGGACTATTTACTCTAGAAAAAAGAAGGTTAAGAGGCGACCAAATAACCATGTATAAGTACATGAGGGGACAATACAAGGATCTCTCCCAGGATCTGTTTATACCCAGGACTGCAACGGTAACAAGAGGGCATCCGCTACGTTTAGAGGAGGCTAGACAGGCTGGACTAGATGGACATTGTCTTCATTCAGCCTTACGAACTATGTTACTTTGTTACTAATAGTTAAGTCAGCCCAAGGTGGCCACTTTCTCATAGAGTTGCTGCTATTTAATAATATTATAATTATTTCTGATCAAGTTGTATAAATATTAAACCGTCTTTCCATTTATACAGTAAGCATTTACTGTACGTATTAAGGGCCCCTGATAGGATTAGAATAGGAAGCAGGGTGTTCTCATAACAATGCAATAAACAGTACTTGCAGCATAATGCTAGAAAGTCCCTAAAACTTGGTGAAAAGTCCCAGCTCACTGGGTAAAAACCTTCTATAACTATAAAAAAAAACAAAAGCCTATCAAACCTGAAGCACGCTGCCTGAGGGAGGAAATGGAATATGCACACAGATTTACCATATTTTTCGATGTCGTAGTGGTGCGACTGTTTGCTGCAACACATCTATAAGAGTACATTGTGGTGAGACATGCAGAGACATTAAAATAAGATTACACCAGTATAATTACACATAATTATATGATTATTTGCATAAATCTATTTTAGATGCTCACGTCGAAAATACAGTAGCTGACTTTCACACCATGGAAATGCGCACATTGTATAAAAGAACATGCCATAAAACACATGGAGTCTCATGCCTGCGAAAAATGTATTTAATTAAATGAACACGACAGTGATAAAACCCCTAGCATCCAGTTAAAACATTGCATCACTGAGGAAAGTAACTCCAGATGTCGGCATTAAATCTTAAAATTGCTCAACATCACTGCAAGGTACAGAATATCTATGTAGATCCAAACCCAGAATGTCAAGTATGCTGTAAAGAAATGTGTCACCTAATGAAAACATAACTTCCCAAAAATGTATGCGTTTTAGTTTAACTTATTTTTTCTTTAGAGGGTCACATCCAATGGCTGAACCAGATCTGATCTCTTTGACACACTGCACCTTTAATAAGTAACCAGCTATGCCTATTATGGAGTTGGCTATAAATCACACAACGGATTTTTCATTCTATTTGAATAATGCAAAGGTATTTATTACAGGAAAGATGATCATTTCCTGCTACAGTCACCTGCACTTCACTGCTGGTTCTTATACTGTACTTACATAATGGGGCATTTGCTGACTGGCTGCAGTAATCATCATGTATCTAAGAAGTAGGCCAGGCTCATACAAGCAGATTCCAATTGCAAAATCCGCGGCAAACCATGGGCATTGTAAGGCATGTAAAATTGCTTTTTCGCTCACACAAGCGGACACGAATTATGTATTCCACAAGCAGAGGAAAAAATGCAGCATGCTGTATTTTGTTGCAAACTCCGCGCGGACGGCTTCCATTGAAGTCACCGGAGGCCATCCAACCATCAGCCCATACGCAATTAACATTGTGTATGGGCCGCGGGTTACCCGTGTCATCACTAAGCGCTGGCGCGGAAAATACAAACAGTCAAAAAAAAAACTAAACTGTACTGTGCATGACTGACAGCAAGCCCTTGCGGTCATACGCAATACAGAAAATTCAGGTACGCGGGGCCACCGGCAGGGCTCACAGCTAGAATCAGCTGCGGTCCTCCCACATGCAGATTCCGTTCTGCCCATGTGAGCCAGCCTTACTCACACTGTCATAGTACTCTAATTCCCTAAAGTAAAATTTGTATGCCATTTAGTAGCATGGCCACTTCAATATAAAGTGCATGTGCGACTGCGCTACATTACTAGAAAATGAAGGACTAGAAAAAGGAGGCACAATCTGAGATTAGCTGGAAGAAAGATAAGAAGCATCAAAAATATACATTCACTGATAGAGAAATAGATGCTTGCAGTAAAGTGCCAGCAGACATGGTTGGAAAATCTAAATAAATTAATTCAAGCATATATCTATCCGAAGAGAGAAATAGGAAGGAAATAATATAAAGGCAGACTAGAGGTGTTTTCCAATTGCCAACCTTCCATGTTTATTGGTGTACTACGTTATGGCCGTATTACCCCTTTTGCCAGTCAAGTTAATGAATGCTACATCTGTAGGTTCAATTCCACAAAGTCTCAATGCAACTTAGATGTAGCAGTCAGTGAGGGCTACATAAGGCATAGTATAATTTGTACTTTGACTTGGGCATTGTACCATCAGTTGCAACGTAGAGAATTCAATGGTTATTGCATATTACTCTAATGGGCAGGCATGCCTTTCATTTGAAAATGGAGAATAGCAGGAGGGCTACCCCACTAAACCTTTGTAATAATTTTGAAAATAAACAGTTATAAATGAAGTAAAACAAGCCTATTTTCATATTATTCTATTTAAGTCATTTATACTTTACTTGGTTGACACCTTTAATTTTCTTCCAACAAGAACTATACAGATGTTGTAGTAAATTGTGCTCCCTCTTGACCGACTCTGATACACCGAAGAGCTGTATGGCAATTTTGCAAACTGCTATATTAAAATACAGTACATGCTTCATTCTGGAAAGGATCCACTACTTGTGACTACATAACCCCATAAGCTTTCACTCTTGAGCTACGAGGTAAAGCCGGAACACATGCAAACAGTTCAGAGCTGGGCTGTAAACTCCACTGTTTCTGCAGAAGGTCTAAAGTTCAAATTAGCAAGACAGAATGTAGAATGTTTGTTATCCCAACAAATCCTGGAAAGATTTTTGTAATTTACTACAGCATTTAGACCCATCCGTTCTTATTATGACTTGTTCACTACCTTATGTAAATTTTGTGAAATTTTTGGCATTGGTGTAACGTATTGTAAATATTACTTATGCTTCTTATGGGCACCAGGCAGTCGGTGCATTAAGAAAATAAACATCAAAATTAAAGTTTACTTTGATACTCAGCGGTTTCTTCGCCCAAGAACTTCTTTTGCCAAAGAGACAATAATGTATGAATGCATAAAAATGTCTCCGACTATAGTAACTCGTACACAACCAGTGAATAATGGTGGTAATTTGGTGCACACAAACAGTACATTGTGTAAGAGTTTTGTGACTTCTTTTCAAAACTTACAGTCAATCTCTATCCAAGTTAGACTACAAAAAGTGGGGATTGGGCTCTACAGTAAAATATCAGTTGAGTTGTTTAGGAGAATGAGATAATCAAATGTCTCAAGATAAATGCATACAGTTACACAATGTTTCTGAGGCTTCATGCTGTGTTAGGGTACAGTATTTCCAATCCTTGTGACTCATGGCCTGTACACAAAACGAAGAAAAGCAGTATCCAGACATCAATCACAGACTAAAGTCCTCTGAGCATTCTAATACAATGTAAAGACCTAGATAGAGTCTTTGTTTAACAATCTCCATCCAAGTATTGAAAATACAGGTTACACTTTTTTACCCAAGGACCCCATTTCTTCTTTCATAACAAAGATCTTCCATTTGGGATATGGAGGAGAGCATTGGTCTGGCCAATGAAGTGCATTGCAAGTACTATATCAACCACAATAGGTCATCAACCCCAATGCGCCTCCAACCCCAATGCGCCTCCAACCCCAATGCGCCTCCAACCCCAATGCGCCTCCAACCCCAATGCGCCTCCAACCCCAATGCGCCTCCAACCCCAATGCGCCTCCAACCCCAATGCGCCTCCAACCCCAATGCGTCTTCAACCCCAATGCGTCTTCAACCCCAATGCGTCTTCAACCCCAATGCGTCTTCAACCCCAATAGTTTGACTTTGTACTGGCGACCTCAGCCCTTAGCTATAAAAACAATCCATAAAACTCCCCAAAAACATTGCTTTTACAGGCCGTGGAACTCAGGAGTAAGTGTTGCAACTAAGGGCAGGCAATTTTTACATGTTTTTCATCTAAGCGATGAGAGACATTTTGTCAACTTGTGCTATCTACTGCTTTGTATCTGGACTGACATACTATACAGTAGGTCCTAGATGTTTCCATCTCACAAAAAATGCCCTGTTTTAAAATGCTGCATCTTAGTACAACTATTTTTATTTCTAATGTTTGGACATGGAGAGGTTGCTTGATTTCATGCACCTATTTGCCTTTTGCCAAGTAGCGTATATAGACATGGAGCACATAAAAGCCCACCAAAAGTGTGCAGCTTGGTTGTAAGCAGCATGCTCTGCAACTTCATAACTGGAAAAAGTTGCTGTTATGCACTTGAAGAACACTTGAGCATTTCACATGGCCCCAGCATACACTATTTCACATTAATCCAATTACTCAAATCCATCTCTTCCGCATAATTGAATTGCCTTATGTCAGACTCTCCAAACTGCATACAGAGGCAATAAACAGGGCTTTTAGAGTATGGAAAGAAACTTGTACAAGCATATGGCAGCTATACAGTTCTCTTGGTCAGACTCAAAATCTTGCCTTTATGTGTTGCAAAATACATTGCCTGCATGATACAATATTGCTAGCCAATAAAAAGCTGCTTAAGTAAAACTAAAAATTAACATAATAAAGTGAGCAAAAATATTTCAAACATTCAGCTAGACACTTGGAGACAGCTCCTTCAGTAACCAACTAATTTTTGAATGTCTTATATTGCCTTTCATGCACCTCATTAGTGATTAGTCTATAATCTTAATATTTGCTTGTTTAAAGTACAGTTATTTCATTTATCCCCATTCAATAGAGCTTTGAACTTTGATGTTCATTTGCATTATTAATGATACATAATGTCTTATTAGGCTGTTACTCATGTGGTATCCTAATGCTACAGGCAGAAAAGCACATCCAAGAATAAACTCCACTTCCTGACCAATACTGTAGATCTGATCACATAAGCTTTGCAGGAATGTCCTCCGTGGTATCGTCTACTCTCTTCATGCATAAAATGAATATTGTATATTTACAGGAAGTGTACTGAATTCACCGCTTCCATTATTTTGCTGTAAGGAGAACAAAAAGAGCTGGCAAAATTCTAGAGCTGCAAAGTAAGGCCAATATATAATTTAACATATAAAACCAGTCAATACAATTTAGCAAACAAAGATAAAGTATTATATTCATTTTATTTGCTAATTAAACAACTTTTATATCACTTCCCTAATAGAAAAGAATATATAGGTTAATAAAACATACATTAAATATTATATATATACACTAGCTGATATAACTGAAGTCATGGTTACTTCAGAGGTAGCAAGGAATAAAATATGTATACACATAGAGAGCGTTAGATTCTCCTCAGACTGCATAGCTTCTGGTATAGGGTATAACAAGGTAGTAACTCCCATTATTACGCTTAAAGGGGTTGTCCCGCGCCAAAACGTTTTTGTTTTTTTTCAATAGCCCCCCCGTTCGGCGCAAGACAAACCCGATGGAGCGGTTTAAAAAAAAAAAAACGGATAGTACTTACCCGAATCCCCGCGCTCCGGTGACTTCTTACTTACCTTGCGAAGATGGCCGCCGGGATCTTCACCCACGGTGGACCGCAGGTCTTCTCCCATGGTGCACCGTGGGCTCTGTGCGTTCCATTGCCGATTCCAGACTCCTGTTGGCTGGAATCGGCACACGTGACGGGGCGGAGCTACGAGGAGCAGCTCTCCGGCACGAGCAGCCCCATTCAGAAGGGAGAAGACCGGACTGCGCAAGCGCGTCTAATCGGGCGATTACACGCTGAAATTAGACGGCTCCATGGAGACGAGGACGCTAGCAACGGAACAGGTAAGTGAATAACTTCTGTTTGGCTCATATTTAATGCACGATGTATATTACAAAGTGCATTAAAGGGGTTGTCCCGCGGCAGCAAGTGGGTCTATACACTTCTGTATGGCCATATTAATGCACTTTGTAATGTACATTGTGCATTAATTATGAGCCATACAGAAGTTATAAAAAGTTTTATACTTACCTGCTCCGTTGCTAGCGTCCTCGTCTCCATGGTGCCGACTAATTTTCGGCCTCCGATGGCCAAATTAGCCGCGCTTGCGCAGTCCGGTCTTCTCCTGTCTTCTATGGGGCCGCTCGTGTAGAATGCCGGCTCCGTGTAGCTCCGCCCCGTCACGTGCCGATTCCAGCCAATCAGGAGGCTGGAATCGGCAATGGACCGCACAGAAGCCCTGCGGTCCACGGAGACAGAGGATCCCGGCGGCCATCTTCAGCAGGTAAGTATGAAGACGCCGGACCGCCGGGATTCAGGTAAGCGCTGTGCGGGTTGTTTTTTTAACCCCTGCATCGGGGTTGTCTCGCGCCGAACGGGGGGGGGGGTTAAAAAAAAAAAAAACCCGTTTCGGCGCGGGACAACCCCTTTAATATGGCCATACAGAAGTGTATAACCCCACTTGCTTTCGCGGGACAACCCCTTTAAACCTTTTTTCTTCTGACAAAGTACTACACAAAAACACAAACAAAAGTGAAAAACACCACTTGGGATGTATTCAATGATTTCTTAAAGATGTATAAGACTACTTCTACATATTCTGCTTCTTGAAAGTCAACTACAAGCTTCAGTGTTAATAATGCTGTGAATAGAATGTGACCTTAGAGGCCAATGATTGGCTGCAGCAGTCACATGAACAATAAATGGCATGTGATCACGGTAGGAGCCTCCAAGATCAGAGCAGCTGTGCCGAACTAGAGGGGTCATATGCAAAGTGATACATTGTATCTAACTTCAGCAGTGTTGCAAGCCAAATACGACTAGCTCTATACTGGTTTCCATTCAATGATTATAAACAAATATGTTTATATTCACTAAAGTAGCAAAGATCTTTAAAATAGATGGTAATTGAAACACAGAGGTGGGAATTTTATCAGAAATAGCATAGTGAGAGTCAATAAAATCTGACTTAATCTAAAATGTGTAAGATATTTGGGAAAGCAGCAGTTGATACACTCCACGATAGAGTGTGCTTGAAACAAAGAAAAAAAAACAATATCAGTAATGAAATATGATGAACATGATAGAGAATAAATATAATATTAGCTAAACTATTCATTGCCAATTTGTATTTTTAAATCTGAAGAGATGCTTCGATTGCTAATGTATAAATAATGGCAATCCATAGCAAATTTACAAAGCCAATTTAGTAAAATAAATTATCAAATTCCAAGGACTTGAGTGTATTAAAGGGGTTGTCTCGAGGAAGCAGTGAATTTTTTTTTTTTTGCGCAGTCCCCCTTATTAAGCATACATTACTAATCACCCATGTAAATGACTTTTCTAGCCAGTTTCTACTTACAGTTCCAGCAACTTATAAAAAGTTTCCCCAAGATGGCCGCCGGCTCTTTTCCCGTCGCTTGCTGTAGCCCGACGTGCGCGCTCCCGAGACGCTACCAGCTGTGTCTCCCTGACAACCAGACGCCCCGCAGCCGCCGACCGGACCCACCGCGGCCGCCGACCATGGCACACGTTCTTGGGCCACAGGCACCCACCGACAGGCAGCAGGTAACCGACGCTAGGCCCCGGCTCCCTCGCGCTAGGCCCCGGGGCCCAGCGGCAGGCCCCTGACAACAGACGAAGGCTCCGGGGCCCGGCGGCAGGCTCCGGGGCCCGGCGGCAGGCCCCCCAGCGCACACATCACCCCCGACCCCTCACTTACATGGGCGGCTTCACGGCAGGGCTGGGCTGGGCTTCTAGGCAGGGCTGCTGGGCTGCTGGGCTGGGCTTCTCGCAGGGGCTGCTGGGCTGGGCTTCTCGGCTGGGCTGCTGGGCTGCTCAAGTTTCTGCACCATTCTCTAACAGAGGATGGTAGCAGAATGGCCGCTCCAGCGCGCTCCCGAGAAGTTACAGCTCGTCTGCGCATGCGCAGAAGAGCTGTAGCGGCGAGCACGCTGAAGCGGCTCGTGCTCAGAGCAGAAGAACGGACTGCGCAAGCGCGTTTAAAAAAGCAAGCCGCCGGCGATTTTAGACGGAGCCATTGAGATGAGGACGCTAGCAACGGAGCAGGTAAGTGAATAACTTCTGTATGGCTCATATTTAATGCACAATGTATATTACAAAGTGCATTAATATGGCCATACAGAAGTGTATAACCCCACTTGATTTCGCGAGACAACCCCTTTAAATAGTATCTGAAGTCTAAAAATACCGCACACTCCAAACCAAAAATATGATAAATTATTATTTGTCTGGATATGTCTAAAATTTGGCAAATTATGTCTATTCTAGTCCATGCAAAGGCTTTTCTCACTCATTACATATAGCATACTGAACTGTATGGATATTATTCAGCTGCCATTTTTCCATTTATGCATTAAAGACACCAAAATGCTCCACTTTACTTCTTTCAGAAACTTGAGAAGTAGAGTGTTTTAGGGTCATTCAAATATGCTATTATTGCATGAGATGAGTCATTCTACTGTCTTTGATCTTCACCATCACCATTTAAAGAATTTATATAATTTTTTTGCTGCCAATTCACATGCAACACAATGAAAGTTATCCATGGAAATAAAAAACAGAAAAAGTGGCAAAATGTCTTATAACCTCCCAAAGCTGTTTAAAAAGTAAGGGCTTATCCAAGATTAACAATCACAATACACATATACACTACAACTATCACTATACCAACCACTACATGGTTTTAAAAGGGTTTTTTTCAACATTTAAGTGGATTTTAGAAAAAAAAAAGTAAAATAGGTCAGAAAACCAAAATATTTTCAATTATACTCACAGTCTAAAAACATCTTCAGTACAGATACCCATTTCTCTCTCTACAGGTCCTCAGGGAAGAGAGGTCACTAGATAATGCCATGATTGGCTATTATGTTCATGTGACATCTCAATGGACATATCACTAGCAGGATGATTTAGTCTTGCTGATTCTGGTTGTGGCTTTCCACATATGCTGTCTACATCAAATTGCCAGTGCAACCATCACTATTTATTAACTGCAATCAAACCACAAATATGGGACTACCATAATCTTGAACACCATCACTGCAATCATAATCCCCTAAAACTATATATATATAGCACCCAGACAGACATTTTTATAAGCCATTTCCTGTGAATATATGAGGTCTTTTACACGTGATATTTATTTATATGTGTTGACATTAATATGTGTTGAATTTAGTATATCTGTTTTGTCTGTCGGGAGATTTTAATATATATTTATTTAATAAAGTATGAAGTTTTAAGGGATTATTACTGCAGTGATAGTGCGCAATCTCCACGACTGGTGAAGTAATCTCTCACGACTTATTTAAGAAGACTCTGGCTTTCCACTTTGCCCACCAATTACAGCACATCCTTTGTTTTACTAATGTCCCTTTTGCCAATTTGACTCTGAAACTGTTCCTGACCCGGACTATGGCTTTGTTTCTGAGTTGCGCTTCTGTCTCGCTCCTTAGATTTGTTGCCTGGTGCTTGTTGTCCTACTTTTAATTCAGACCCTTAGTCTATCCTCTGACTACATCTCTACCTCATCCACTGGCTTCTCGCATCTGGATAACTTTTCTGGTGTTAGTAACTTGAAAACCGAACTTAAAAAGTCAGTTTCTCCCCGCACACCTAAGTCTAGCCAGCACCTGATTACGTCTTTAGATGATTAATGTCCCTGGCATCAAAAACAACATAACCGTATTATCAGCCGTCCTTGTTATCCAAATTCTAATATCCACAAGAACGTTAATATTACAACATCATAAATCAGAATTGCTAATAGAATCACAGCGTCTGTCAGGGGGTGACAGAATAAATCATTTTCAAATTTCAGTAATACACAATAATTAACCTAGTGATTAGTCAAACATCTTATTAAAACTACATTAAGGGCAATCTATAAACGCCATGTTGATTCTGTATTGTATACAGAATAATTATTTGCTGAGACTTGTGCAGAATGATCTGTAATGAAAAAGCAGGAGGGACTTAATATTTTCTAATTTAATTCTGAAGCAAAACCCTGCCGTGGATATCCCACTTGATAATGACATCAGTTTTTGGAAAGAACTCTGGCTTAGAGTCCCGTTTTCACTTTGCAAACTTTCTCGCTGCATATATCACAAAGGCTGTGTGATGTTTCTTGAATACTATTTAAGGCAGCTATTATGATACTTTATAGTCAGCCCGTTATTGTTAGACTATCCTTATGTTGCAAATTCATCCGGAAATCATAAACTTCATTTAATATAGAAAACTACAGTATTTGCCACAAAGCAGTCACTAAAGTACAGAAAGTGGTAATCATAAAATCCCTTTTATTACTGCTTCTCCGCAGCACACTTTTGACTTTTAATATGCGTCTACTGTCAAACAATTTTCATAATTGTAGATTTCATGGTAGATGAAAAGGATGTAAAGCAAGAAAAGGCATTCACAAGATACTGTATATACTCGAGTATAAGCCCAGTTTTTCAGAACTTTTTTGCGCTGAAAAGCCGCCCTCGGCTTATACTCGAGTCAGGGAAGGCTTTAAAAAAAAAAAACCTTTATACTCACCTGCCAGCTGGCGTCTGTGTCTCCGGCGGCAGTGCGGCAGGCTGCTTGAATGCTCTCCGCTGTCATCCCCTACCGTCCTCTTTGCTCGGCTTTGTCATCACCCACCGTCAGCGCTTTGTAAGTAAGAGTTGTGATTGGATCGAGCGTCGGCCAATCACAGCCAATGCTCAATCACAGCCAATCAAGCTGCTTTAGAATTCTTCCTGCTGTCATCTCCCTGCTCGGCTTTCAAATCCCCTGCCGTCTGTACTGTGTTAGTAAGCACTGTGATTGGATCGAGTTCCAGCTGTGATTGGCTGGTGCTCAATCCAATCACAGCTCTTACTTACACAGCATTGATAGAGCCAAGCAGAGAGGACGGTGGGGGATGACAGCAGGGAGAATTCAAGCAGCTTGTTGCACAGACACAGACACCGGTTAGGTGGTGAGTAAGGAGTAGTTTTTTACCTAGTATTTACTGGACTATAGCTTGGCTTATACTCGAGTCAATAAGTTTTCCCATTTTTTTGTGGTAAAATTTATTGTCACGGCTTATACTTGGGTCGGCTAATACTCGAGTATATACGGTACATATTGAAGTACATTCAACATTAAATATTTTTTAAGTATTGTCTCCCTGTGTTTGAAATAATTGATCAGTTTTATTAACATAATACAATTACCATACATCGATTTAAAGGTTTATTTGAGTTATTACTAAGAGCTGCAAATAACTATTATGGCTTGAAATGATTGATTGAGTTAATTAAGCAATACTGAATGTAGTGTAGTGGCACCTTTAATGTTTAATTCTAGAGTTAAAAACGGCACTTTTATGTGAGATACATCACAAATGTTTTACAACTCAACATGTCAGATTTTATACTAAGGTAACCATTACTATGTGCAATACAAGGCAAACCAGATCTAACAAGGATAAAACAGCACAGGAGTCATACATATATTGGAATCTATAGTTGAGAAACAGACACTTTCTGGGTCCTTAGTTGGAGATTTTCTTAAAAAATGCACACCAAGTATTCGTGCCATCTACAACAGCAAAACGAGGTTGCTGGCCTTAAATGGGTTTTCCTGGTAACAACTACTGATGCCCTATCCTAAGAATAGGCCACAAATAGTTAATTACAGGGGACCCGTCACACGGGATCCCTGGCGATCACCTGATTGCCCGGCTCAATGTCAGTGCAGCAGGCTGGACGTGTATCATAGGGAACAGCAGTGAAAGTCTGATAGCTGACTTCTCTCCCATTGAAATCAATGGGAGCTAAAGTGGCTATTGCACTTCCGCGTCTGTTCCCTATGTTAGAGGCAGAAGTGTCCGAAGTGTAATAGCCAGCTTCAGCTCCCATTGATTTCAGTAGGAGTCAAGCCAGCTATGCACTTCCACTGCAGTCCCCTGTGATGCTTGTCTGGCCTGCTGCACTGGCAGTGAATAGGGAAACCCGAGCTGCAGTTCCCTGAGGATAGGTCATCAATAGTTTTTGCCTAGAAAATCCCTTTTAAGTTGCAAGTAGAAATATTTTAGACAAATACAAATAGAAAAATTAAATGACTATCTGTGAATGCTGTGTATGTGTATAATGCCAACTTATGTGCCTGCACCATTGTCTGAATAGGCAAACTTGGTTTAATAGGAGCTGACTGCTAACTATTAATCACCTTTTTATACTAGAACATCAAATTAATGACGGTAGCCCCTTCACTTTGCTAGACCCCCCCCCCCCCCCAGAGACGTTTAACCCCTTAATGACGCAGCATTTGTCTTTTTCCATTTTTGTTTTTTCCTCCACCCTTCAAAAAAATCATAACTCCTTTATTTATCCATCGACACCACTGTATGAGGGCTTGTTTTTTGCGGGACGATTTGTATTTGTCAATGATGCTATTTAATGTACCATAGAATGTACTGAAAAACTTTTAAAAAATTCTAAGTGGAGTAAAATGAAAAAAAAAACAAACTACATTCTGCCATCTTTCAGTGCGGCTTGTTTCTACGGCGTACAAACTGCAACAAAAGCGACATGATAACTTTATTCTATGGGTCGTACGATTACTACGATACCAAACTTGTATAGGTTTTTTTTTTATACTATACTACTTTTTATTTTCAACGTCATTTGATTTTTCTCAATTATTTTCTGCGGTCATCTTGTGTGCGCAATAACTTTTATATTTCCGTCGACATAGTTGAGCAAGGGCTCATTTTTTTGCGAGATGTCCTGTAGTTTCCAATCGTACCAATTCGGAATACGACTTTTTGATCGCTTTTTATTACGTTTTTTTCTGGGAGACAAGGTAACTAAAAAAGGTGCATTTCCGGCGTGCTTTTTTTTTTTTTTTTCGGATGACGTTCACCGTGCGGGAAAAATAATGTGCGATTTTGATAGATTGGATTTTGATAGATTGGATAGATTGGATTGGACGCGGCGATACCAAATACATATTTTTATTTTAGGATTTAGATTTTTTAATAATACATATGGCAAAAGGGGGGTGATTTAAACTTAAAACTTTTTTTTTTTTTTTACAATTAATAAAACTTTAAAATAAAGTTAAAAAAAACAAAACAATAAACTGGGGACTACAACCAGCGATGCTTTGATTGCTCCTGCAGCATGATGTAATACTATAGCAATATCTTTGTTTATGGACCATGGGCTTGAATTGCATTAATCGGCACCATTCTCTGTCAAATTTAAGTGTGGATATGGTGCATGCTATATGCTTACATTTTCAAGTGCAAAGGGTGATTCTGGAAATGCGACATGATCCAGTAGTCTGAGCGACCCCATGAAGCCCGCAGGGCATTGTAGACAAGAGGCCAGTGCAACCTGGTGAACAATTCCTAGGCAAGGCATGTTGTGGTATAGAGTAGAATCCTTTAGATCATACTGACGAGGAAGGTGTGGGCAGTGATGGTCAGCCATTCTGGGCATGACCCAACCATGAAGGACACATTGCTGCAATATCGGTAAAAGACTGTGTAGATGTCTGCAATTGTTCTATTAGTTTTTCTGTTCAAGTTACTCACCAAATGTGAGAGAAATCAGGCTATTGTACCTCTTTTGCAGACTGCAACTATTATGCTTGTGTACAGTACCAAGTGATTTCACGTTGATTTCAATGAGAGCTGTGCCTGCAGTTACAAGCGCCGGCCACTAAACACAGGTCGGTGCAGAGACTTCTGCTCTGACATCTGTGTATTTGCAGTGCTGAAAGCATGTGCTCGCTCAGCTGATCGGTCGGGGTCCCGAGTGACAGATCCCAGCTGATCAACTATTGATGACCTATCCTGAGGATAGGTCATCAATAAAAAGGTTGCAAAAAAGAAAAATAATCATCTACATAATTATGAGCCCTGTAACCTGGGATATAGCAGGACTATTGAAATGACAATTTTTACATAGGTATGGTAATGTATTGTAGCAAGGGGGGTACTCTTGCCTTGGGATCGATGACCTCTCATACCAGAAATGGCGCACAACACGGGTAAACACGGCTCAGGACTAGCGTATCTCTTTGTGTGGCCCCTGCCAGCATTTATTCCACAGCACAGCATATCACATCACATCACATCATGTCCATAAGCACCCCAACTTGGGTGGGAGTCCAGTGGCGTCCCCTGTTGGACTCTTGCCTTTTCAGGCCACCAGCCTGCAACACCTTCCTGTGCTGTGCTGGTCCTCTCTCAGGTGTTGAGGTTAGCGGCGTCACCCTGTCAACCTCTGGCCTTCTTGGTCTGCACCAGCCCCTGGGCTAGCAGCCCTCCCAGCTCCACTGAGCTGTCTCTCTCCCTCTTCTCTTTGGCAGGAACCGGCTTTTATCTGGTTCCTGCTCCACCCCTTGGTTAACCCTCGCACCAGGAGTCCTGTCTGTGGCCCTCTACAGGCCCCCCTGTGCACTGCACCGCTACAGTACATAAGGATTGTTTTTACCATACTTATGGTATGAATGCTTACCACCAGTAAAAAATTGCCAATAGGAGTGGAAGCAGAAGGACTCTTGACTTATAAGGACATATCTCCATTATGATACATTGTATGTTCTTTGACCTAATGTGCAACCTACCATATGCATGCTAAACAAATTTCAACTTTTTCAAGAATATTTTGGATAAGTTACAAGAATATCTACAAAAATATATTATCCAGAGATATATTTACTATGTCTTTGTGTAAAGCACATAGATGCAGGTGTGAAAGCATGTCATATGGGATACACCAAAATACAGGTGCAAGGAGAAAAAGCCTAGAGGGGTCATGCAATGAAAAAAAAAACCTCTAAATAATATGCTATGTAACAACATATTGTTTTCTTATTTGTAGCGCTAAGCCCTAAAGTAGTATCACATTTTATGGCTCACCACCAAAACTTCTTCATGAACATCCCTATGGGTTTATGTACATCCTTGCTTTAAATAAAAAAAAGATTATCACTTCCTGTCTTGAAGCGTGCCTCAGAGATTCATGTCATGTCCAGAGGATTATTTATCACATTTATGGACAATATTCAGAAAATGCAATGACCTACGTTTATATATGTATCAAGTGATAGGGGAATAACTTTACACTTAAGGAGCAGATAGAACTTACAAGTTTCCTGGACTTGTCATATAAAATAAATTGCTACAAATAACCTTTGAATCAGGTTCATTTGTCCATAACACCAAAATTGGATCCAGTACAGCTCATGTAAAACAAGCTATAATTCCACTTTCACTTGATGTACTCTGTACAGTACGACACAACGTATAAAATTAGGCATAGTACTTTTGAGTTGTTTTCATTTCATTCACTTTTTTTTTTTTCTAGTTACGTGATTTTTTGGGCATGTAGATATTCTCCTAGCACGGCACACACGCAGCACTGCTACATACATTGTTCATCCCATACAACAGGGATTAGAAACAGCACAGCACTGGAGATGAAGAACCTGTTATGATTTCACCATCATGCTCTGCCCCTGATCACATGATGGTGACGCTCATCCCGAGTGAATAACTTACATGCCTCCACCCCTGATCACATGACGGTGACGTCACTAAAGGTTCTTCACTGCCAGTTAGGGAGTTTCATGTTTTGCCCCTTATCACATAATGGTGACGTCAGAGGCGTAACTTGAAGCTTCTGGGCCCCAACGCAAAATCTGTAACAGGGTCCCAACTATAATGCTTTATTCATACTACTGGGCTCCCTATATGGAGAAGAGAAGTCTTATGGGCCCCCTAAGGCTCCTGGGCCCGTCATCAAAGGCCCTGCATCCTTGTACAGATTAAGGGTGGATTACAACCCCCTGCAGCCTCAGTTGCTATAGAATACTAACAAACACCATGCCAGACAGTAGCCAAGTGCGTACAGGACCTGTGATGTCACCATCATTTGATCAGGGGTGAAGCATGTAGCTCCCCCACTGGAGATGAAGGACCTTTGATGACGTCACCATGTGATCAGGGGCGGAGCATGTAAGTTACTCATGGACGGACAGGTCATGGTTAGTAGTTTGATAAAGGCAATAAAGCACTTGTGACAAAAACATAGAATAATCACACAACATGATATAGTTTCATATACAGTAAATATGGTGCACAGCCCAAGTACCATCCATACGTAGAGGCATAACATTGACCGCAAGGTTTTAAATGAACAGTAATTAATGAGGCTCCTAATAACAAAATATCTGAGAGTTAAAGGAAAAGGGAAATTAAAAATTAAAGGGGTTGTCTCGAGGAAGCAGTGAATTTTTTTTCTTTGCCCAGTCCCCCTTATTAAGCATACATTACTAATCACCCATGTAAATGACTTTTCTAGCCGGTTTCTACTTACAGTTCCAGCGTTTCAGCAACTTATAAAAAGTTTCCCCAAGATGGCCGCCGTCTCTTTTCCCGTCGCTTGCTGTAGCCCGACGTCCGCGCTCCCGAGACGCTACCAGCTGTGTCTCCCTGACAACCAGACGCCCCGCAGCCGCCGACCGGACCCCGGGATTGAACGCGGCTGACCAGTCACCCACCGCCAGGCAGCAGGTAACCGGCGCTAGGCCCCGGCTCCCCCGCGGTAGGCCCCGGGGCCACAGCGGTAGGCCCCGGGGCCACAGCGGTAGGCCCCGGGGCCACAGCGGCAGTCCGTCACGCGTCACCCCCGTCAGTCCGTCACCCATCACTTACCTGGGCGGCTGGGCGGCTCTGCTGGGCGGCTGGGCAGCTCTGCTGGGCGGCTCTGCGCCTTCCTCTAAGAGAGGATGGTAGCAGAATGGCCGCTCCAGCGTGCTCCCGAGAAGATACAGCTCGTCTGCGCATGCGCAGAAGAGCTGTAGCGGCGAGCACACTGAAGCGGCTCGTGCTCAGAGCAGAAGACCGGACTGCGCAAGCGCATCTAAAAAAGCAAGCCGCCAGCGAATTTAGACGGAACCATGGAGACGAGGACGCTAGCAACGGAGCAGGTAAGTGAATAACTTCTGTATGGCTCATATTTAATGCACGATGTATATTACAAAGTGCATTAATATGGCCATACAGAAGTGTATAACCCCACTTGGTTTCGCGAGACAACCCCTTTAAGAGATGGAGGCAGCACTCAAACTTTACAATCCTTTGAGCCTTTCTCAAGATTGAGAAAAAGGTCCACAGAGAGCTGGGACATTTGCAATGAGTAAATACATGGATCGTGGAATTTAAATGAGTTTTCCAGGCTATTTTTTATTGATGATCTATCTATCTTCAGGATAGATCATCAATAGGTGATCAGCTGGGGTCCTCCACTCTGTGCCTTGTCACTGGCAGAACATAGGGTATAGAGTGGAGGTAGATAGCTCTGACCCCGGTGTTGTAGCCAGCACTTGTAATTGCAGGTTCACACAACTGCTTTTTGTTGAATGTCCTATTTGCATCCACTTTCACAAATGAGAGTAGGGCATGCAGTGTATGGGCCTCCAAAAAATTGTACAGGACACACATGGTGTTCGTGTGTTGCCCAATTTATTTTCCTTTGTCTGAATTTTCGCAACAAATATGGCAATGACCATGTGAATAAGTCCTTACTGTGATCTTCATTATCTAGTGAACCGGATGAAGCCTTGAGTAGGAATTCAAAAACAGCCACTGCTGTGGCCCTCAAGTCTTTTGACCCCATGTGGATAACAGGAGACACTTCTTGGTGTATTCAAATATTTGACACCTCTGAGCTTCTGTATTCATAGCACAATGCAGTATCAACCAATATATGCCTCAAATATTGCATGATGCTATTTCTTTTCTCACCCTGCTGTGTGCCCAAGCAGCAGATATCAAAACACACGTGGGGTATTGTCATAACCAATGAAAATCCCCATAACAATTTTTGAAGTATGTTTCCACTAGCACAAACTAGGCACAACATAATGGCTACTGAAATTTGGCACGGGCATTGATTATGTCATAAATAGGAAAAGCTAATAGGTCCCAACTCGATTATTCAATTCTAAGCGCCAAAGAATTAGCGTCCAAATTTTACGTACGGAATCTAATTTTCTCGCTTCCCAATGTCATAGAAACTTGAAATTTAGCACAAACATTGATTATGTCATAAATTAGAAAAGGTAATGGGTCCCAACTCGATTATTCAATTCTAAGCGCCAAAGAATTAGCATCCAAATTTTACGTACGGAATGTAATTTTCTCACTTTCCGGTGTCATAGAAACGTGAAATTTGGCACGAGCATTGATTATGTCATAAATAGGAAAAGTTAATGGGTCCCAACTCGATTATTCAATTCTATGCGCAAAAAAGTTAGCGTCCAAATTTTGCGTACGGAATGTAATTTTCTCACATAGAAACTTGAATTTGGCACGGGCATTGAATATGTCATAAATAGGAAACGCTAATGGGTCCCAACTCGATTATTCAATTCTATACGCCAAAGAATTAGCGTCCAAATTTTACGTACAGAATGTAATTTTCTCACATAGAAACTTGAAATTTGGCACGGGCATTGATTATGTCATAAATAGGAAAAGTTAATGGGTCCCAACTCGATTATTCAATTCTATGCACAAAAGAATTAGCGTCCAAATTTTACATACGGAATCTAATTTTCTCGCTTCCCAATGTCATAGAAACTCGAAATTTGGCACGAGCATTGAATATGTCATAAATAGGAAAAGCTAATCGGTCCCAACTCGATTATTCAATTCTAAGCGCCAAAGAATTAGCGTCCAAATTTTATGCTAATAGAAACGTGAAATTTGGCACAAGCATTGATTATGTCATAAATAGGAAAAGCTAATGGGTCCCAACTCGATTATTCAATTCTATGCACAAAAGAATGAGCGTCCAAATTTTACGTACGGAATGTAATTTTCTCACTTTCCGGTGTCATAGAAACGTGAAATTTGGCACGAGCATTGATTATGTCATAAATAGGAAAAGCTAATGGGAAGTTGTTGAGTACACTCCTGGGAAGATTACTGGCATAGTACAACTATCCTGCGAGCATCGTCGACAGTTATGCCCCCCCCCAGACAAAGATCGTTTGATTTCCATCTCAAGCACAAAAGCAAAAGGCATTACGAGTAACGGGATGCGTGTTCAACTACAAAATAATGCATCCGCCGAACGTTTCGCAACACAATTGCTGGATATTGAGAATGCTGAGGTAAAATAAAAGCTGCGCTGTGATTGGTTGCTATATATTATACCGCTGAGGTAAAATCAATGCTGCACTGTGATTCGTTGTTATTTTTTATATTACTGAGGCAGAATAAAAGTTGCGCTGTGATTGGTTGTTATTTCTCTTACTGCTGACGTAACATGAAAGCTGTGCTGTGATTGGTTGTTATATATTATACCGCTGAGGTAACATGAAAGCTGCACTGTGATTGGTTGTTATATTTTATACTGCTGAGGTAACATGAAAGCTGTGCTGCGATTGGTTGTTATATATTATACTGCTGAGGTAACATATAAGCTGCGCTGTGATTGGGTGTTATATATATTTTAAAGCTGAGGTAACATCAAAGCTGCGCTGTGATTGGTTATATATTATACCACTGAGGTAACCTAAAAAAACTGCGCTGTGATTGGTTGTTATCTAGATATATAAAAACGAATGTATGTCTGTCTGTCTTCGCAGCAACGCGCGATGGGTAAGCTAGTTATTGTATAAAATGTTCAATCTTCACTCTGCAATATCCACTCCACATTAAATTCTGGATGCTGCCTCTCCTGACCTCTATCTAACTTCTGCTTATAACTGAGCTCTGACAGTTTCGACCTATACCTGCTTGCTACTTTCATGTTACATGTTGGGAACACTTGCCTGTACACATATGAGCTGTTGCTTACAGAGACTAGGGGACTAGCCTAGACTCTAGGGGTAGTGACCAAGGATTCCACGTGGGAAAATCCATAAATCCCTACTGCAGGGGTTATGGTGCAGAATCCCTTGGACGCCACTCCCTTGTTTTGCTCTAAAGGTACTTTTACATGGAAAGATAGTTTTTTTAAAATCGCTGGAATGTTCAAATTTGATAGATTGTAAAGTGTAAACACAGCCAACGATTGAACAATGAACGATAATTCATTCACTTATCGTTCAATTTCATGCAGGCGTAAAAATCATCGTTGGCTCATAATAATTGTCCAGTTTAAACACTGGCCATTCCATTATTCACAGGTACAGTGAACTAAACAATCCTGTAAAAAAAATAAATAAATAAATAAACTATTTATCTTTGTGTTTAAACTGATTGCCTGAGCAAACAAGCAAACTACATCATTGTTTGCTTGTTCGCTCGGGCAAATGATTACTCTTACATGTAAAAGTACCATAAGTCAAATTTATTAATGGGTTGACATATTTAGTTGGCCATTGTTAGAGTATGAAAACTTTACTTACTTTACTAACTTGTTGTGTATTAGTTAGTGCAACATTTATAGGATTTTCTAAGGTCACTATTGCACCAAAACTAGCCTCACATGCCCAGTCACAGTCAAGAATAAAATATAGCTGGGCCTCACATTTCCATAAACCTGCTTTAATTTTTAGTCTGATTCAATTTCTCCCTAATCTTGCTAGAATATTCAAGTTGCATGTAAGAACAGGTAAAGGAATGTTACATATACTATATAATACAGCACTGAAGAGTTATTGTCACTTTCTACAGTATTACATGTCTATGTTGTACATTATTACTAGTTACGGAACGTGTTCGGACAAAATCTTTGATTTTAAAAAGCACAATGAATATACAGATAATCAGAGGCGTAACTTGAAGCTTCTGGGCCCCAATGCGAAACCTGTACCAGGGCCTCCAACTATAATGATTTATTCATAGTACTGGGCTTCCTATATGGAGAAGGGGGTCTTATGGGCCCCCTAAGGCTCCTGGGCCCGGGTGCAACCGCATCCCCTGCATCCCCTATAGTTACGCCCTTGCATATAATATTCTCCAACATCATATTCATGCTGTAAAACTTTTAACAAACTTTTAACTATTTGACTTTTAATTCAAATATACGTGCACGAACATGTACTCTATGTATATTTAAGGCACTTGATATGAAAAAAGGTATACCCATGACATAGAGTATTGTATAGCTATCAGATATAGGTACAAACTAACTCCTACACTAAATACACATTACAACTTTAATAATTCTAACCCGGCTTAGTTGAACATCATACAACATCCCAAGTACACTATGTTTTCATTAGAAAATCTAATGTTTGTCTGAAGCAGCATGACATTAAACTTTGGACTGGATATAAAGAGAGAATGAATCAGATGGATATAAAATGGCTTTTCGAGTCCCTGAGGGGACAAGAAATAAGATTTCCTTGGACAATAAGACAATAGTTGGCAAAGAAGAGAGTCATTAAAAATTGATTATGTAAGATACAAGGTTATTTGATCTTTAAACTTGGACATACTTTTTATTTCCGATTTTGCTTCTAATATAGTGTAGATACCAAACTCAAAAATGATTAAAAGACCTGGGAAGCTGATTTCAATAGATTTAGAGCAGCTTTCTTGGAGAACATTCTGTAAGTCATGTTATAAAGAAGCATAACATAGTATAGTATCCACTCTTAGAATAATACGTGTAAGTGTACAGTTGATAGTTTAGGATAGTTAAAGCAACAAATTTAGCTAAAAAAATGACCAAATAATTTGTTTGCTTGGTTCAGTAGAATCTTAGGAGGTCTAAGTGTAACACACAATATATCTAACTACGTAAGCTCTAAGGCGGCATACATAAAAGACAAAATTCACTGCTATGATATACTGTGTTTCCATAAAAATAGGCCCCCGTCTTATTTTAATTTTTGCCCAATAGAGGCACTAGGTCTTATTTCACTTACCTAGCTGGCTCGGTCCATGTCCATTACACTGCTCTCCAGAGGTCCGCGCTGTTATCCAGTCCTGGCCACTCATATATCATCACTTCCTAGTTAAGGGATTCATAAATCCCACCTCCGGGAAGCGATAGCTGTGATTGGTTCTAGAGCACCGCTCTCAGCCAATCAATGCAGCGCTGGATGAACCAATCACAGCCATCGCATTGGTTCATCCAGCGCTGCATTGAACGGTTCTTCAAGCGCCATGGCTCAGCCAATCAATGCAGCGCTCGATGCACCAATGCGATGGCTGTGATTGGTTCATTGGGCAACGCAGTAATTGGCTGAACGCAGCACTTGAGAACCAATCCCAGCCATCGCTTCCTGAAGGCAGGATTTATGAATCTCGTCACCAGGAAGTGATGATATACGAGCGGCTAGGATTGCGAAGACTGCGGGAACAGCACGGACCTTCGGAGAGTGGCGTGAGGGACCTGGACCGTGTTTGCTAAGTAATGTATTCCTTTCTGTTTTTATGTGGTGTAGCTAGGGCTTATTTTCGGGGTGCAGCTTATATTTCAAACCTCTATCTAGACATAGATAGATAGATAGATAGAGGCTAGTTTAACAGTAAATAAAATCTAGTATCAGATGTACAATACAAAAAAACTATAGCTATTATAAAATTAATATACAGCAGAAATTAATCAAGTTAAGGTGCTTTTGCTCTTTCTTTCTTAGAAAAATGTATGCTCAACCATATGCAAAAAAAACATGCAAAACTCTGTTGCATACTGCGGATATTGACTTTAAGTTTAACAAAACAGATACCTTTTCATGCTTTTTGTTGTATTAAATAGTATGGTAGACTACTTTTTTCTGTATAATCAAGAAACAGAAGCTCTGTCTATTTGCGTTTTCATGCTTGATACATTTTTATGCTGTTTTTATGTACACTCGTGTGACACTTAGGGCTCATGTCTACAGGCCGGTCAAATTCCGCATGCGGGAGCCCACAGTGGAATCCGATGCTGCCCGTGGCCAAGGACCCTGCTTACTGGCCAGGTCTTCTTTTTTTCTCTACTGCGGATGTGTGCGGAAGTGCCAGCTGGTGCACATGCCCAGTAGGATTTTTTTTTTCTTTCTCAAACTCATGCTTTCCCGTGGAATCCACGGCCCTTCCGCAATGTCAATTATGAATGGGCCGCGGATCGGGCATGTTCCATTGACTTTAATGGAAGCCATCCGTGTGGGAATTGCACTGAAATGGAGTATGCTGCAATTTGATTTCTGCACCTAAGGTCTGCAAGTCAAATTTGCATGCTTTAATTCAATTGCAGACGCCCATGTTTCCCTATGGGCGGCTTGAACTTCGGATCATCCATACGAGCATCCCACGGGCTCCACAATTCAAATCCGCCCATGGACATTGGGCCCTAAACTCATTGAAGGAAGCCAAAATCTGCTTACATTTTTAATTAAAGAGAAGTTTCTTAATTTTAGATGCAATTGTGAAATTTATAGTACTACTACAAAAAACGGGTTTAAAGTTAATTATTGCAATAATGACAAAAGTAATAATGATCTCACCTTCTGTAAATGGTTCCCATTCATACAATCGGCCCATAAATGGCTTGTTGTTGTAGGATGCACACTGCACTTCTCGGGTGCCTCTGTTGTTACCGGGACACAGCTGTGAAAACAAACAACCAGACAAGAGTTTATAATGCAGAGTTAATGACTGTTTAGCAAGGATTTTGTATAATGCTAAAGTTTTAAACAGTGACATAATATATACATCCTCAGTTTGTTGAAATGCAAACCTTATTTATACTTGGAATTTTGCTTTAACATGCATCCAAAAACAATTGCATTTGTGTAAGCCATTCAGATTCCATCGTACTATGGCCATGATACCGAAAAGCAAGTGGCCCAGAAGAGGTCCAATCATAGTATAAGCTGGGAGGATGGCTACTACCGTATACAGGATAAATAAAAATTGTGGCATACGTGTGCCAAAAAACTTGTCAAGTTTATAGGTGTATTCCCATATTATAATGTTATGGCATATCACTCGTACATGCTATCATTTTTTGATTTGTGTGGGTCTGAGTTCTGCGATCCAAAATAATGAGATCAAAGAGCCCAGGGTTTCTTCAGTTTATTCCCCACTACATCACAGCCTAGGAACGGCAACACAGCCCCATTCAAGTGTAATTCCTTTCCCAGCAAATGGTTGGGAGCATTACTGTGCAGGGAAAATGTCTAATGGAACAGCGCTAAGCCAGCATTCCTGGTTCCCACAGTACCACCCCCACTAACTCCACACTGAAGTCCATGTGCTGGACAAAAATCTGACTCCTTTCAGAGTCCCACGTGCACACTGTCCTATAGGCTTATATAAAAGAGCGTGAGTACAGGACTCTGAAAAGAATCCGATTTTCACCAGGCATACCGATTTCAGGGATGGACACCGTGGCAACCTGGTAGCGGGTCAGCATGACAAATATAGCACCTGGCTCCCTGTCACCTCGCCTAACAGCATGATTAGTTAAGGCCCATTTACACGGAACGATGATCGCTCAAAAATAGCTCCAACGACAGTTTGAGTTACAGTTTTGAGTGATCATCTTTGCATAAACTTTTTAGTAGCTAATTAGCTACTTAAGAGTTATGCAGGCAGAGCAGGACACCGCTGAGAGTTCCAAGAACAGCAGCTGCTTTGTATATGCAAACAGCTGCTTTGTTCATGGGTCTGTCAGCTGGTATCCCGCTGAGCTGATAGTGCTGAGAACAGCAGGAGCTGCTTTGTTCTCAGAGCTGTCACTGAGAGCTTCATGTGGGATACCACCTGGTATCTCACTGAGAATTCAGCGTGTGGTGCTGAGAAGGCATATTGCTGACTTTTAGCTTGCTAGAAATCAGTGATGAACGAACAGTGTACGATGGCCGCCCATTTAGACACAACGATTATCGCTCAAAAGATGGCTTTTGAACTAATTTCAAACGATAATTGTTGTGTCTAAATGGGCCTTTAATTTTCCAACCCCCTAGCACCAATTCAGAGACCATAAAACTTTCACATCCTTGTCAGTGGACTAACTCCGATGTCAGATGCTGTTCTGCATATGTATAATACACTATGCAGTACAGTGCAAATTGGATTGGAAAGGATTAAGTCCCACCCAGAGAAGGAAGTCTTTTGATGGCTGAAAACTGATGCAGCTATTTATGCATTGATACACACAAAAATAAAAACATATTTTTTATATAAAAATGCAGTTTGTATAGAAATTTTTCAAACATTTATACAGTATAGCTGAAACATTCCCTGCCATGCTAAATATTGATGTAAAGCTAAATTTCCCACAGCATCATCACAAGTAAAACAAAGCATTACATAGTTTCTGTTAAAATCAATGACCTGTCCATGTAGTACATGGACTTATTGATTCCTCCAGAAGAGGAGGCACTCCTCCTAACCATGATCTAATCTGGATGATTAAAGGGGTTGTCCCGAGGCAGCAAGTGGGTCTATACACTTCTGTATGGCCATAATAATGCACTTTGTAATATACATTGTGCATTAATTATGAGCCATACAGAAGTTATAAAAAGTTTTTTACTTACCTGCTCCGTTGCTAGCGTCCTCGTCTCCATGGTGCCGACTAATTTTTGGCCTCCGATGGCCAAATTAGCCGCGCTTGCGCAGTCCGGGTCTTCAGCAGTCTTCTATGGAGCTGCTCGTGCCAGAGAGCGGCTCCGTGTAGCTCCGCCCCGTCACGTGCCGATTCCAGCCAATCAGGAGGCTGGAATCGGCAGTGGACCGCACAGAAGAGCTGCGGTCCACGAAGACAGAGGATCCCGGCGGCCATCTTCAGCGGTAAGTATTGAAGTCACCGGAGCGCGGGGATTAAGGTAAGCGCTCCGGTAAACTTTCTTTACTTCCCTGCATCGGGGTTGTCTCGCGCCGAACGGGGGGGGGGGGTTGAAAAAAAAAAAAACCCGTTTCGGCGCGGGACAACCCCTTTAATCGACCTGAACAAAGACTATTACAATAAATAAAATCTAACGCACAAATCATCTATAGTCTTTTTTAAATATATTCCATAAAAACAATGCAACAAAGGTATGCACACATCAGAATAACACAAAAGGTAGCATGAACCTATATATTCATGTTCATGGCATACATTTATCATTATTTTGATATGTATTTTGCTATAAATTAATGATATTTTCATTGCTTTTACAGGCAGAGGAATGCTAATTGCAACATATTTCTCTCCACAATAAGCCATTGAACCTTGTATAGGACTGTATTATTTTAATTTACAACTTTCCAAAGCAACAAATAATTATTGTCTTCTCAGCTGTCACTGCAATAATGATAACTGCTATATAATGATAAAAGAGGGATTTGGGGGGAATAGCAATTTCTCCCTTACTAAGAAAGAATTTGGCAAACTTCACAATTATTGCATCATACAGCTTGTAAATGAACCGGGGAGCCACCTGGATCCTCACACAGCTTAAGTGTATATTGTTTAGTACTATGGTAACCTAGGTAAACCCAAGTAATAGCCTATAAAACCTTTCTCGGATTTGTTTTTTTGTTAGCTCTAACAGTCATAATTATTGTGCATGTAACTTGATGTACAGAACTGAAAAGTCATCAAACTGGAATTCTTATACACGGCAATGGCAATTAGTTCATGAATCGCTAACTCATCTTTATCCCACATTCCCTGCGTAAAAAAAGAAGAAATATCTTAGTTTCCTGTTTTAAAATCATTTGGACATCTTTAGGTAACTTTAATCAGTGACTCACAACTGACATATCTAAAGAAGAATATAATGCGGTCTGCAGAAACTGCAGGGCAAGGGTCAGAAAAGCTAAAGCTAATAATGAATTTAGGCTTGCAAGAGAGGCTAAAAGCAATAATAAAAGGATTTTGGGGGTATGTGAAAAGCAAAAGAAAAGTCAAAGATGCTATGGAATATTTACAGGCTGAAAATGATGAATTGGTTAAAAACAATGTTGAGAAAACCAAATGTTTAAATTCCTATTTTTTTATTATCTGAAAATAAATGGAACATCAACTGGTCTTCCCTATGCTATTGAACGAATAAAAGACTGCAGGCTATCTATAATCAGAGAGATGGTGAGGGAACACTTGGTTAACTCAAATGAATTTACGTCTGCACGTCCAGATGAATTACATTCTAGGATACTGAAAGAAGCATCAGAGGTAATTGCTGATCTATTTGCCGTAATCTTTGAAAATTCCTGGAGAACAGGAGAAGTCCAAGAAGATTAAAGAGCAGATGTTGTCCTTATCGTCAAAAAGCAGAAGGTGGACCCAGGAAACTACGGGCCTGTGAGCCTGACTTCTATACCAGAAAAGACCTTTGAAAAAATTATTAAACAGCTTATATGCAAGTACTTGCATGAGAATGGGGTAATTAACCAGCAACAGCATGGTTTTGTAAAAAACAAGTAATGGCAGACTGATCTAATTTCCTTTTATAACAGAATTACAGACTGGATTGATCTGGGAAATACAGTAGATAGTGTATCTTGACTTTTGTAAAGCATGTGGCAAAGTATCTGATACAATCCTTATTGAAAAAAAGACCAAATATGGGATTGATAAGGCAACTGTTAGGTGGATTCACAACTGGCTTAGTGTGATCGTACTCAAAGAGCGGTCATAAATGGCTGCACATCCAATTAGAAGTGGGGTACCACAAGACTTCAACATTTCTATAAATGATCAAGGGGAAGGAATTGAGGGGAAACAGGCCATATTTGATGACGACACAAAACTAGGAGGGATAGCTAACACTACAGAAGAGAGAGGATTCAAAAAAAACTAGACAAGCTGGAACAGTGGGCTGTGACTAACAAAATTTTATTTAACTGGGAGAAATTCAAAGTCCTACATCAGGGGAAGAAAAATGAAAAAAAGCATATACAGAATGGGCGAAACTGGGCTAAGCAACAGCAAATGTGAAAAAGACTTCGCTATACTAATAGATCACAGACTGAACTTGAGTCAACAATGGGATGTAGCAGGAAAAAAAGGTAAACACAACTGTGGTATGTATGGAGAGAAGCATAAAGTCTAGATTAGTAATTATCCCCCTTTACTCTTCCTTGGTCAGACCCTATCTGTAATACAGTGCCCATTTCTGGGCACCCCACTTTAAAATAAAGACATCAACAAACAAACAAGAAAAGAGCTACCAGGATTGTGAGCATTTGCAAACCATGAACTATGAGGAACAGTTAAAGAATCTGAGAATGTTCAGCTTACAAAAAAAAAGGCTAAGAGGAGATTTAATGGCCATTTATAAATATCTTAAGGGCTGCCACAGTGTAGAGGGAGCAGCCTTATTTTCATTTGCACAAGAAAAGACTACAAGCAATCTGAAACTGAAAGGGAGGAGACACAGATTAGATTTTAGAAAAAACTTTTTGACAGTGAGGGTGATCAATGAGTGGAACAGGTTACCATGGGAGGTGGTGAGTTCTTCCTCAAAAATAGAGGCTGGACAGACATCTGTCTGGGATGATTTAGTGAATCTTGCATTGAGCAGGGGGCTGGACCCCATGACCCTGGAGGTCTCTTTCGATTCTATGATTCTTCAAGTACAGTCTTTTGTTGTTAGATGAATGTTTGTGGAACCATTTTGAGGCGGTATGCCAGCTGATGTTGTTGAGGAAGATAGTGTTAGATTCCAGTGATTTCTTTTTTATAACAAGTTGTTTAGTTTTTCACCTATTTTCTGATGCCTAATTCATATGAAGAACGCTCAGCTGGGAAATTTAGTTTACTTTGCCATTGCTAAAAGCACTTATAAAACAAAAGTTACATGGAGCAAGATCGGGTGAATACAAAGGATGAGGCAAGGGTGTCATAGCATTTTTCATCAAAACTTGCTCAATACTGAGCACTGTGTGGACAGGTGTGATTTCATGATGGAAGAACCAGTCACCTGTTTTCTCACATAGCGCTAGTTTCTCTAGACCTGAAAAGTGACTTCAAACTGTATCTTTCACACAAAGAACAGTTTTAAAGGGGTTTTCTGGGGCATCAATATTTGTGGCCATCAATATCATATTGTAGGGAGTTTAACTCCCGGCACCACACTTGATAATCTGATTGTGCTGGGTTGTGGCGCTTGTGCCCTTCATTGCTTATCAGGCACAATGCCATATATTTGGTAACAGCTGTGTCCAGTATTGCAGCTCTGCGCCATTTACTTGATTGGTACAGAGCTGTAATACCAAGAATAGCTGCTACAAAATGTATGGCATTGTGTCCAGCAAACAATAAAAGAGTGCAGCGCATGCTGAACCAATGCAGTCCCTTCAGTCAACTGAATGGAGGTGCTGAAAATCAGACCCCAATTATACTTTAAGGATAGTTCATCAATATTAAACCTCTGAAAAAACCCATTTAGCAGAGCCAAGTGCATTCCCCTGGATATGTAGCAGATACACCGAAAATTCATTGGCCACAATTCTGAACTTGTTCAACTTTAATCTAAATTTTAAATTCAAAATCAAACCAATCCTTACACAAAGTAAATGATCACAAAGGTCCAGAGATTAAAACTCTAAAAATTAAAGTACAGCTAAACTTTTTAAAAACTTTTGACATTTCATAGTGGCACATTAGTAGCTTTGATTTGTGATGGTCCACTTTCCGAGACCCCCAGTAATTACTAAAATGACCAGGCAAAAGAGCTCATCTGAGCACTGTGCCTGTTCAACTGTTTCAGAGCGATGTACGGGCTCCATAGAAAGCATATATACACCACTCATGATGGCCGCCAAATGGGCTCAGATAGTGCTTTTGGACATGAATGTCCCATTGTTGAGAATGTTAAGTCAGAGATTGCCAGTGATTGAATGGTCTGAATGGTGCTTAAGGAGTTTGGCAAAATGATCATTTTATGAATCAGCCTGATTTGTAAGTTTGGACTCAGATGTGATCTTCTGATATGCTGCTGCCTTATACTATAATCCCTATGACACATTGTAAAACAGAACCAGCCCCATAGTTTAGCATATTACATTCTTTAAGAATGTATTACTTGATGGAAACCTCCCAATGCATTACAGTAAAGGTCACCAGTACCAGGATGGATAAGGTTTTAATAATTGGACACGCTCAGTATTCTGGCCGACTATATTCCTAGATACAAGCGTTCTTATGTACTTATTATTATTATACGCTATTTCACTAGACTTCTACCAATAAAAGTAATGGATCAATAAACCATGAAAGGTATTAGTATAATAAAGGATTACTTATTACTCATAGGATATTGGCATCATCCTTTAATAACAATGAACTGCAGTGAGATAACTGGGATCCTATCCAAACTGGACATCCCGCTGACTTTGACTTTGATGTAGAGAAAGTATTATTGATATAAAGCACACGTCTGGTGGATGATATTAGAGTCCCATACATGTGTTTTCTATGAAAGCATCCTATACAACATTACAAAAGAACAATGTCACAAATTGTAACAAATCACTTTTTTATAAAACTGTATTCTGCAAATGTCATTATGTCGTATAGACTGACTAAATCTCTGCAGAAATTCGACGACTGAATCCCATTGTGAGTCAGGCCCACTGACATTTCTGTAGTACTGGTGTATAGTTTATTCCATTCGCAATAAGTTAAAGAAATTGGAACAGAAACAATACAAGCTTAAATTCTTTTTTTCAAAGGCAATAAATCTGCTAAAATGGAGAGATGAAGTGGAGATGAATCTATAGCTGGCAGTGGCACCACGTTGTGTAATTACTAATGAAACAAGTAGTTCATTGTCTGGATGAAACCTACCATTAGATTCTGCTATTTAGGTAAAGTTACAGTGAACAGATCAGCCTTCTGATTTGTTGCACACTAAACCAGGACTTGTAATTACATTGTCTGGATCCTCGATCGTGATTGTGTCTGACGTTTTAAGAGTCACCTGACAATGACAGCTTTTCAAACCAAGATGAGCTCATTAGTCAATGTTCTATATATTACAGTTGTTACATTATAATGTCGTAAAGCATAGAAGTGTAGCAACTGTCACAGGCATACAGACTGTTATAAATACTAGCCATGCACAAAATGATTCTCCGCTATTTTCACAACCACCCAGTGTAGAAACTTTAAGGAACACGTTTGTTTAAGTAGCATTTATCAGCCTCAGGCTTTCTCATATTCCACTCCCTAGTTTTTGATAGCTACAGTCTATAATATCAAAATGGTAGAGTGAAAAATATATTTTAAAAAAATCATAAAAATAATATGAAATCGGCTATGCTTGTCTCACTAATATGCAATAATGAGCATTATATGACACCAGAGAAAAGCTTTTATTTGATTCATAGCTGAAAATGCCGATACACACTGGTGTAATTATAGGGGATGCAGTTGCACTCGGCCCCAGGAGCCTTTGGGGGCCCATAAGATCGCTCTTCTCCATATAGGGAGCCCAGTACTATGAATAAAGCATTATAGTTGTGGGCCCTGTTACAGGTTTTGGGGCCCAGGAGCTTCAAGTTACGCCTCTGCTGATACCTTTAATTTCTACCCTGATTAAATGTGGTTCCTGAGCGGACATCTCTGGGACAGATTCTATAATGTTATTCCTGTATTCTAGCTGAATACATCCGATTATACTTCTCGGTGCGACAAGTTTTCTTTTTTTGAAGAGAGTGGCATTTGGACAGAATAGCATTTTTTACAGAGCCTCAAACCTTTTTATTCATATACTTGCAAGCAACTGGAAAAGTGGGATATAGACTCACATTTTGTATGCATTGTTTGGTAAAATGGCATACCCTGCATTTAAATGACATACTGGCTTACACCTCAGCAGCCACTACACACCACAGGGATTCCTAGGCAGCTGTGCAGCAAAAGTCACCGTGCAAGTGCCAACTTTATCTATTATACTCTATGGAAGTTATGGAAACAATTGAGTACAGTGGAGAAGATTTATTATTACTGTTGACCATGCAAGTCTGACACTGTTCTAGGTGTTGTTAGCCGTTAAGTCATTCACCACCCTCGGCGACCCTAAAGGCGAATTCCCTCCTTGTTTTTCGGTTTTGCTCTGCTTCTTTCAGTTGTAGCAGTCATCCATATACGCTGGTCCCAAGCCCGCATAAATGCAAAGGGTTAGGGAAAGACCTGGTACCCTGTAAAAACTTTGCCTTGGAAACCCTATGAAAGAGCTCTCAAATGATTCAGATATGGTATCCATATTTGTATTGTATCTACAGCAAGCGCCCAAGGCCAAAATGCTACTTGGGAAGAGCAAGGTCTGAGTACTAGTAGTCAGGGTTTTCCTGTTCTAGTTAGGGGAAAGCAAATGAGTTTATAAACAGAGTTTAGGGAGGGTGTAAAAGACAAAGCATAGACGCTTTTAGTGCTGAAATGACTTTGTACCATCAAAAATATTGCTCCATATTAAAAGGTCACCTATAAGAGAAGCTATTGTGCATGTTATGGCTCTACATATGTAACACAGTTAATGCAATGTCTTGGAGTACATGAGTGAATGAAAAATGAATTGCAAATCATAATATGTCTCTAACACGGCAAATTTTGGTGATTTTGTTCCATAACCACAAACCATTAGAAGGAATATAACAAGGGAGTAAAATCGTGTTAGGTTTTATTATATAATTCACACGCTTTGATTAAAGCAATATGGTCAAATGCCCTCCTCAAGTAGCAACCTATTTTTAACTGCATTACGTAATCTACAACATGTTGGTTTATAATACTAGTTAATAGCTAGTAGTTGGTGTATTGCCAAAGACTCTATATAAATGTAAGCAGTTATATTTTTCCGTTATTCTGCAAATACATTACAAACCCATATGGACGCTCTGCTTGAGACTTTTCTTCATTGACCGTTGTATGTATTCCTTACCATATTGCCACCCTCTAGACCAGGGGTTCTCAAGTTTTTCTTTATAACTGGGCCTCATTATCGAGACTATGTGATATCTGGATCTCACCATCCGTGGTAGCAGTCCATGCCAAAATTAGATATTGCTTCCTGAACCCAGAATAACATTAGAATAAGCAAAACAGGATAACAATTGTTAGTAAATTAGGGAGCTTAGTTACTGTTCGAAATTTGACAATTTTATGGCGCAAATTATACACCGGAAAAGGTGTGGCCTAAATTGCACCAAAAATTGTGCCAAATTGCTGTGAATTGTACCAAAACTTTGGCAGAATTTTTGGTGGAAACTGGTCTAAACTTAAACTAGATACTCTTAAAATTTAAGTTATCATTCAGTACAAGCTATTGGAATAAATCGGTCACATTTTAGGACAGTCAAAGTTTGCACTAACTTTTAGACACTATTAGTAAATAAGCCCCATGGTTATGTATCCAAGGGGTTAAGGTACCTTTACACTCCAAAGAGCGAATTCAAAATATAGCCATTCAGTGTAAACATGGCCACTGACAGGGTGACGAGCGACAAATTGCCGATTCATTTCAGTTTACCAAGAGAATAGTCACTGGTTGATTAACCCTTTAAGGACACCACAATTTTTGGTGGATTTTTATCTCCACTTTTCAAAAGCCGTAATTTTTTTTATTTTACGTCAACATGGCCATATGAGAGTATGTTTTTGCATGGAGAACTAAAGTTTTTATTGCTACCATTTTTTGGTACATATGTATAGTAGAATTTTTATTAATTTTTTGGGGAAGGCAAGGAGAAAAATACATTACGGGCTCATATGATTACGATGATACGAAAATGGTTTTTTTTAGGTTTTTCAACTTTTGCACAATAAAAACCCTTTCTTTTGGAATTTTTAATTTTTATTTTGAATCATTGCATTCAAAGTCCTATAACTTTTTTTTTTGCATGGACTGAGGGCTATTAGTGCTTATTTTTTGCGTGACAAGCTGTAGTTTTTATTGGCACCATTTTTTCACTTTTACTGCGTTTTTTGGAAGGCAAAATTAAGAAAATTAGCATTTTGTCTCAGTTTTTTTTAGGGTTTTATTTATGTTCTTTGCCGTTCAGGATAAACAGTATGTTCAATTTATTGTACAGGTTGTTACGGATATGATGATACCAAATATGGGGGGGGGGGGGTATTTTTTTTATGTAAACGGGAAAGTGTGAAAAAAAGGGAGTTATTTTTTCAGTGTTTTTTTTAACTTTTCTTTTTTACATCCCTGTAGGGAACCGGAAGTAGAAAAGCTCTAATTGCTATCATAATGCATTGCAATACTTCTATACTACAATGCATTATTGCTTACAATAGCGATCACAGGTCATGGCAAGCCAAGACAACAGTGTATGGCATTCAATTGCCCTAGCAACCCATCGGCCCTACGCAATTACATTGCAGAGGGCCAATTATGTCACAGACGGAGGTAACCCCTCTGTCAGCCCTTTACATGCCGCAATTGATTGCGGCATGTAAAAGGTCAAGAGTGGGGATCAGTGCTCTCATTGATTTCCGCTGTTGCAGTGGGAAGCCAGTTATCTGACACAGCCGGGTCCTGCTGTGAGATCGTGTGGGCTCACGTTCGAGCCTACAGGATCCACAGGACGCAAGTTTATGTCCCGTTGCATTAACTACCATCCTGCCAGGACGTAAACGCATGTACTATGGTGTTAAGCAGTTAAAAGTCTTCTGGTATAAAGTCACAGTCATTCATATTTGATTGACTTGCTAACAGATTTGAAGGGAGATCCTCTCTTTGAACTATATGTCTGCTCTGTGTAAAAGCAAGGAAATGGATGTCTTTCAATATGCTTCAACCACTTTTCTGAGTGACTATATGAATAAGAGTTGTTCCGTGTAAAGGTGCCCTTGCTTGGTTAGAAAAACATGTTCTGAAAACTGCACTATACCTTTACACAGTATTCCATGGTAATGGAATTCAACCACATTCCCTTTAATGGAGCTGAGCTGCAATACCAAGTACAGCCCATGGGCAAATGTGGCACAGTTTATTGAAGAAAGCAGCTATGTTTTTCCAATCTTATAGTTCAGGCAGCCTCAGGGCCACATGAGGCCCACAATGCAATTCTGTGTAGCCCCAATCATCTTGGCATAGAAAGATCTATGTTTGGCTATTCACATGTAGTTTCTATATCAGGGTGTAGAGGAGGGGCACATAGCAGTGCAACAGGAACAGAACCTGTATATTAGGAGAATAAAGTCTCTTATCCTGTTTGGTACTCCAGAAATGAGTATATGAGTAAGAGTCATCTTACATGTATGCATATCTCTGCATTGTGTTTTATAGGGTTTGTGAAATGCCAGGCCGTTACCTCAACATCGATCATCGACAATGGAGAGAGCCACATGCATTGTTTCCTCCTCTTTGGACTACTGATTGGAGGGAAAGGACCACCATTCTCCCAATAGCTGTGAGTCCCGGAAGTGGAACTTACTTTGATAATGACATATACTATAAGTGCCTCAGATGGGAATACCCTTTTGACCCTTGGAACTGGTTCGGTATGTCAATGTAGCCCTCTTGTTACCATGCGCCGGTTGCTGGTCCTCCCGAGGCGGCGGTGTGCGGGGTCCCACGGTCAGGGTGTGTCCCCCCAGCTTGTTGTCTGGCTGCTGGGGGTGTGGGAGCATGGGCAGCGTGGTGCTGGTGGCACCGTGCGCGCGTGAAGTTTAAGTGAAGCTGCCATACATGAGCTTCCTTTTATTATGTTCTGTTGGGAGTTGGCTGTCTCCCTCTCTCTGCCCTTGGGCAGAGGCGTTTGTTTCAAGGTCGGGCAGAGACTTGCAATCACTGCCAGTTATTGGTTTCCCTCAGTGCTAGCTAGTCTGCCTCTGTTGGTCTCCTGCCTCTGTCATCTTGTCTGCTATACTTTGCTATTGTCCGCCAGGTTTTTCCATCTGCCTCAGTTCTGCTTAATATTGTTTGTGTTGGTTTTTTACATCTGCCTTTTCTGTCGGCATTTTACCCTTTCCATCCGCATTTTACCCTTTCCATCCAGGTGCGCCAGCGTCCCTTTCCCGTCCCTAGTGAGAGTAGGGACCAACACCTAGTTGGGGTTAGCCAGAAGTGGAGGCAAGCAGGCAGGGACAGGGGTTGTGGGTGAGATCTAGGGCCCCCGGGCTGGCGTATCAAGGGTAGTATACCCTAACATCTCTGACCCGAAAAGGTTGTGCACCCTTCATAATTAAAATGTGTCAAAATTATCAGTGCATGAGCTAATGTATTAAAACGTTTATATATATGGCTTCCAAAAAAAGTCTTCTCTGAAAATCATTAGTAAAAATCATTAAATGACTTACAACTCAAACAAAAATCAATGGCTTCTATTCTCTGCGTATCTTGTGTGACACAGGCGTAAGTCTCCATCTCCACTGTTATATATTGGTTGTTCAATGCTAAAATATTCCCAATGCACAACTAATCAGGCAACTGCATCATTCTCTAAATTAATAACTATTAGAGATGAGCGAGCATACTCGTCCGAGCTGGATGCCCATTCAAATATTAGGGTGCTCGAGATGCTCGTTACTCGAGACGAGCACCACGCGGTACTCGTCTCGATTAAACGAGCACTGACCATTGAATTCAGCGGGCAATACAGCCGGCCCATTGAAAGCAATGGGCTGCCAGCGAGCGCGGGATGAATTTTCGGGAAGGGCTTAAAAATATAATCCCTTCCCTGCAATTCATCCAGAATTGTGTAAAAATAAAAAATATATATATACTCACCTGGTCCTGGCAGACGGAGTTGAGCCGCGGCCGGCGGCAGTTCTCCTGAACCGAATTCAATGCGCTGGACAGCTCCGGCCCGTTTCTATTTTCTTTTACACATTTTAGGATGATTTTCAGGTAAGGGCTTATATTTTTAAGCCCTTCCCGAAAATTCATCCCGCGCTCGCCGGCAGCCCATTGCTTTCAATGGAGCCGGCTGTATTGCCGGCTCCATTGAATTCAATGGGCTAACATCGTTCTTCTCTGCCACAGCTGTTACAGCTGTGGCAGAGGAGAACGATCTTTATGCTGACAGTGAGGGGGTGGGGGGTCTCACTCTTGCCACTATTGTGGCTTAATAGTGAGACCTCGGAGCCCGAAATGCAGCCCTGCATGTTGCTCCTCGCCTGCCCTATCCATTTCTGTGTTTTTTACATGACTTTGGTGATTTGCTAAGATTTTCACAAATGAAAACCTTAGCGGAGCACCAGTCATATACAAAAATGCTCGAGTCGCCCATTGACTTCAATGGGGTTCATTACTCGAAACAAACTCTCGAGCATCACTGAAAGTTCGACTCGAGTAACGAGCACCCGAGCATTTTGGTGCTCGCTCATCTCTAATAACTATCTTTTGGCTATATATTTGCACAGTGAAAAGAACTTCTGTACTTTAGAAGTTTCTTTTCTTAACCCATTCCCTCTCCAGGTCACACAATGCCATACAATATTAACCATTTAAATATGGCAAGTTAAGCTATTTACCATCAATCGTGTCAGAAGACACATTAACTGGAATTTGATCCCTTAGAGAAAAATATTTAGAATATGGATTATGCAAAATTACAGTGTTACACTGTACAAATAAATCAAAATAGCCCACCCAGAGGAAAATATTTAAACCACACCATAACATATTAGTGCATATGTTTGCAATAAGAAAAAATGGTATATATTTTACAGTATAGAAAAAAAAACTAATTTATTGTATGTAAAATCTGTTTTAGAGATTGAACACTCAAGAACATAAATGGGTTTATAAAGCATAGTTGAAATTAATAAATAACCAGAAATGAAGCAACCACAGCAAAGTTATTCATTTTCTGCACTTTCACACTAGGTGTGTCTTAGCTTAGGTTTAACAGGTAATAAAGGAACATTACATCAAAAGGAGGAACTAGAAAAACAATCTCTGTGCCATCCAGCTAATACCTCGTTTACCCCAAAATAATACCTACCCCTGCCAATCAATGTAGTGCTGGATACGCTAATCACAGCCATTGCATTGGTTCATCCAACGATGCATTGATTGCTGAGCAGAGTTCGAAGAACCAATCACCAATCATGAGCAGTCCGAGGACTGTAGTTAGCGCGTGGAGCTGTGGAGAGAAGCAGGAGGGAGGTGGACCCAGCCTGCTAGGCAAGTATAAAAAAGCATCCCCCCAAAATAAGATCTAGTACCTCTTTTGAGGCGAAAATTAATATAAGACATGGTCTTATTTTCGGGGAAACATGGTAGGAACTATTTCCTGCAAAGGTACTAGAAATCAAAGACCAAATTGTTACATCCTACTTTGGCATATTGGTTGCATCCTCAAAGAATAAGCCTATACACACAGTATAAATGCGGATAACACAAAAATGGAAAATTGAAACAAAACAGGGAAAATGGGGTACCTCATCCTAAACCTTCTGGTAAGAGAAGACCCTACCGATAAGTAGAGCACATGCCCTGATATGGGCCATCCCATGTCAGGACCCTGACTTTCCCAATATAGTGACCGGGAAGAATGGCAAAGGTTAGTACAAGGTTAGCGAAATTAAACCTCCCCAACTCAGGAGCCTCTGAAGGGCGTTCTGCTGCTCCAAATGAGTCCACACGATGCACTCATCATTTAATGAAAAAAAAAAGATTCCGGTAAAACGTTGCCGATAGGTGGCACTATTGCTACGCAAATCACACTACAAATGTTTAATAAGTCCACCTTGTGCTCTCCATTCACAAAACCATGTTTTCCACCGCTGAATGCAGTATGTAGCTTTAATCGCTAGAACACGCTGACAAATGCTGTCCTCACCTCAGATCTGACATTGGTGTGTGCAGGTCTGCTGTGGTAAACTTGATCCACTAGAGCTCCATCTACCAGCGACTTTTTTACCAAAACATTTTTCATAAATGGTGAGCGCATCATCTGAAGTGGTCGTTGTCCAAATTTCATCTCATTTAGATGAAATTTAGCAAAATGCCTTCCAAAGGCCTCTGAATTGGGGACACTTAATTTCACTAATCCTGTTTAAGCCACTAGAATAGAGGGGAAAAGATATTCAAATATCCCAGATAAAAAGATCAACAGCAGACTTATCTTAACTGACACTCAGGCCAAATCCTGGAACCGTCGATAAGACCAGACACACCTTCGGACAGAAAGTATAACCAGCAACTCCTGTTCAGAAGCGCTGGTTTAAATAACCAAACAGTTGCTGATTGACTGGCACTTTTCTCCCCTGTCTCCCTGCCACATACAGGACCTCTGGCACACCCAAAACACCTTTGGGATTGTGTCACCCCCAGGCATCCTGTTGTGTCAAATCCAGCCAAACTGATGAAGGGGTTCGTCCCCGAAACGCGTTTTCAATTGCTGGTTTTTAACTACTATTAATGACTTATCCTGAGGATAGGCAAGCAACAGTTTACAACTGGACAACCACTTCTATTCCTCTACAAATACATGACCAAAATGCATCATGTTTTGTAAATACTATATAGGCAGGATAGTCCAGGTGCTGTCATTAAGAGATTCCGATGAAATTCCCTGGAAAAACTATATAGTTTTAAGATCTTCCTCCTCCATCATCTTCGAAAAGCATCAAACTATAAATCCCCAAAACGTTTTCTATATTTTTTACATTCTTTCTTAAATTACATTCTAATAAATGCTAGTATTACACAATTTGGAAGCTGATATTTTATGATTGTAATCGAATATCTATGGCTTAATAGTATAGGAGACTTGCTGACTGCACTGTAGTACATGTCTATCCATAAGTGTGCTCATAAGCATATCTGATTCTCTACCGTTCCTAGGACTCATGTAAAACTTGTTTTCAGAACAACTCTGAAATCAGGCGTGGATGTGAAATTAAGATATACCAGCACTGTCAGCCATACTATGTGCCAGTATATAAAATACACATTCAAAAACTATTTTACAAAGTCAACAGGAGATTGCTTTATTTCTAATAGTGAAGAATTCCAGATGTTTTTGTTTTTTGTTAGGTTCTTCAGGAGTATAAAATATGTCTTTAATTTCCTCTGCCTGAAAATCTAGGTTTTGATGTTTCTGGATGTACTGTATACTTTTACTGGTTCCAGAAGACATTACTTTGCTGCATTACAATAAATTTTAGCTTATCATTAGCCTATCATAGTTTAATAAAATATTACAGACAATGAGGGAAATTCATAAGAGGTTTTAAACCAGTTTCTAGTGCAAAAAAGTCACAAATTTTGGCGCAAGGGTTGCTTGTTTGCTGTATCCAAGATCTAAAGAAACCAAAGTGACACAAGATCAATAGTGTGGACGTGCTGGGTGACTAATGGATTTTTCGCAGGGCTAATCCAGGTCATAGAGTCTAAGGGATTGTGTGTTCTTCACCCTTAACCCCCTCAAAGAGGTATAGACTTTGCTACTGTGAATCTCCAGGTCGCTACCCCTTAAATAGTTGAAATTAGCAATGGCTGACATGAAGGAGGTGATGAACATGAATATGTGGGACCCGGGCAGCAGATGAAAAATCACAGACAGACAACGCAGGTAGAGTTCTTTCCCAAACATACAAAGTCAGGGCAGGTGGTAAACCAAAAGGCATGATCAAAAAGCAAGCCAGGTCACTATTAAAAATATTCAGAACAGACGAACACCTTAGCACTGTAGAGGTGCCGAGAGGACCTTGCGGTTGAGGCCTAAGAAGGAGAAATGCTAAGTCCTACATCTGGGCAACAAAAATGAAAAAAACCTACAGAATGGGAGGACTTGGGCTAAACAGCAGCATATGTGAAAAAGACTTGGGTATACTGATAGATCATAGACTGAACATGAGTCAACAATGTGATGCAGCAGCAAAAAAGGCAAACATGATTCTAGGATGTATTAAGAGAAGCATAGAGTCTAGATCGTGTGTGGTAATTATCCTCCTCTACTCTTCCTTAGTCAGACCTCATCTGGAATACTGTGTCCAGTTGTGAGGACCCAAATTTAATAAAGACAGACAAACTGGAGCAAGTTCAGAGAAGAGTTACCAAGATGGTTAACAAATCACATCCTATGAGGAACAGTTAAAGGATCTGGGAATGTTTAGACTGAGAGGAGACTTAAAGGGGTTGTCTCATGGCAAACATCAAAATTTTACATTACCCCATTCCCCCTGTCACCCCCCTGGCATAAAATAGCAATTTAAAGCATTTTTTAAACAACTTGCTACTCACCGATCCGACGAAATATGGAGTTATAAAAATCTTCTCCCTACGATGGCCGCCGGTCCTTTCCCAGGGATGCACTGCGGTTTTCTCCCATGGTGCACCGTGGGTCTTCTCCCATGGTGCACCATGGGCTCTGTGCGTTCCATTGCCGATTCCAGCCTCCTGATTGGCTGGAATCGGCACACCTGACGTGGCGGAGCTACGATGACGACGCGGTGACCAGCTCTCCAGCACAAGCGGCCCCATTCACCAGCCAGAAGCACGGACTGCGCAAGCGCATCTAAAAACGCCAGAAGACATCAGAATTTGACGGATCCATGGCGACGGGGACGCTAGCAACGGAGCAGGTAAGTGAATAACTTCTGTATGGCTCATATTTAATGCACGATGTACATTACAAAGTGCATTAATATGGCCATACAGAAGTGTATAACCCCACTTGCTGCCACGAGATAACCCTTTTAATAGCGGTCTACAAATAACTGAATGGCTGTCACAGTGCAGAGGGATTAGCAATATTCTCATTTGCACAAGGAAAGACTAGAAGCAATGGGATGAAACTGAAAGGGAGGAGACACAGATTAGATATTAGAAAAAACTTTCTGACAGTGAGGGTGATCAAAGAGTGGAACAGGTTACCATGGAAGGTGGTGAGTTCTCATTCAATGGAATTTGTCAAACAAAGGCTGGACAAATATCTGTCTGGGAAGATTTAGTGAATCCTACATTGAGCAGGGGGTTGGACCCGATGACCCTGGAGGTCCCTTCCAACTGTACCATTCTATGATTCTACATGTTCTGCATTATGCTGGTCTACAAAAGCAAACACTCATTATATAAAAAAGGAATGATTGACAAGCATCACTGACATATGCCAAAATGTCTAACTTATACAATCCATAGTTTGCCTTTTTAAACGGATTTTCCCATCTTAAAAATTATGTGCCAATTGTATAAATGCTGTATCACTTAGGGTGGTTTCACATCTGCAGCAGGGATTTTGCTTTCCTGCTCCGTTCAGAGAGCAGGAAAGGGCAATCCCTCTGGCCAAACAGTTCGATCTCTTGACTATAATGGGGTCCGCCCTCTTTCCGCCCAGCTGCCCGGCTTTTTTCATGCAATGCTTTTTCTTTCAGTATTTTCAGCCAGATGTGCAATGGAACATCCGGATGGCACTAATGTACACTGTGTAATAGAAGGGCATGCAGGCAGCTATAGATAGAGGCAATGTCTGCGAAAGAGGAGAGGAATCATGGGAACTTCAATTCTTTACATGGTAATCCCACCCACATCATGACCCAACGGCATCAAAACAAAGGCTTAACACAGAGCTAAGGAAGAAAATATGAATAAAAACCAAGGCCTTCGGAGATATGTATGGTGGCATCATCTGGTGCACATTCAGACACATATGTAGTAGGTAGTTTTCTATATTTATATTAGTTCAGAAAACTCCTTTAAGTACATAGCCTGTTCATATGTTCTGTTATGGCATATGGATCTCACAAAAGCAAGTCCCTCACTCAGAATCCTACGTAATGAGCCAGAGGAGAGAGCTGATCACAAAATCACATGTCTGGAGTAACACTAGCTGGTCCTGTGATGGTCAGTTGAGGGTTGTGACAGTCACCTTACCTGTGGTGAGTCAAAATCCTTAAAATGAACTGTCACCACATCACTGGTATAAGTTATTGATTCTAAGGTGTAGATTAACAAACAAGTGTTATTCCTCGTGTGGCATAGAGTGTTAAGGCAGCAGAAATGCAGTCGTAAGCTCCTGCTCACGGCCTGAAGGTTGTGAGTTCAATCCCCGAATGGTTCAGGTAGCCAGCTGAAGGTTGACTCAGCTTTCCATCCTTCCAAGGTCGGTAAAATGAGTACCCAGCTCGGTGGGTAATAGGAATAAATAAATAACTTGAAAGTGCTGCAGAATAAGTTGGCACTATACGAATAACTTTTATAAGTTATTTGTATAGCGCCAAGATTTATTTATTTATTCCACCATATACAAATAAAAAACTGTGACATTGGTGAATGTTGCAAATAATAAATTCCATGAATTTCTTTATAGATGCAATGATTTACCATAATGACTCTTTTAGTCATCTTTATAGACTATGTTATCACTTGGCTAATATTAATTTTATCTCCCCAGTAAAGAAACAATTAACTAGAAAACAGCAAATATGTTCTTAATTCTGAGCTTTACAGACAGATAAAAATCAGATGTCTTGTCCGCAGCTTTGTAGCCTGACAAGAAAATATGCATAAAAATAGCACCTGAGTTATATTTTGGCTGGTCTATCTGGTTTGAAATTTTGTTCCTTTGAGAGGAGCAACAAATCATTTCTTGGTCAAGAAAACCTGCATATGTGATATTGTGAATCTCAAATATTTTAAAGGAAAATTAAAGTGAGAATGAAATATGCACTATATCAGAAGCATATGAAAGTAGTTACAGTAGATCCTGGTTCATGGTGTATAATAATTCTATAGCAGTTAGATACCCCAGACATACAATATGAAGAATAAATCTAATGCATGTCTTGAATAACCTAATGCAAGAATGGAATGTGTTTAATGGCCTTTAAAAAAGTAGAAGAATTTCTTTGGCATCTGAAGAGGAAGGGAGGGTGCCTGGTTACTCCAACACAGAAATAAGAATGGGACTACATGCAGGTGGCAGAGTTCAACACCAAGAATGTATAAACACAGCTGGTAAGTTTAACGTCTAACTCAGAGTAGCAGTAAAGTGCCAGACAATCTCAATGTATTCTGTCAGGACACCTGAGAAACTAGTCAACGAATGGATGTTGTATTTGCTTTAAGCCCTTGTAGATGGCAGTGAGAACTGCCGGGTTTTTGACAGCTACATTTAATTTTAACATTAACCAATGACAGAAATCCACTGGACTTCTATTGATACTGTCCCATCACATCATATGGATTATTTGAAGAATGTTATCTGACCTTTGCACACATGAGAGCAAAGAACTTTTCTTAAATTACCTAAAATGTTCAACTTCCCATGATCCATCTGGAACAATACATCATAAAGATTCTACGAGCATGAGAAAGTAACGTAAAAAAATCACAAATTTATATATTCCTTTATATTTCCTTATAGTCTGTAAGCCCCTGCGATCAGGGCCCTCATTCCTATTGTTTAAACGGTTCATCGGTTTAGTATTGTATATGATGTCTTTTTTGTGCATGTTCCCTTTGACTTGAATATGTTGGCACTATATGAATAAAAATTCTTAAAAAAAAAATCAACCAAATTGGATATGGTATAGTAACAAATAAAAGTATATGACAGATATGCTAAATAAAGGTTCTCAATGGTGTATTTCTTGTATTAAGACAAAAACAGATGTTTGGAATAATGATACATATACACTGGCATGTCAAAAGTCACGGTACAAGAACTAATATTGTGTAGGACCCCTCTACTCCTCTGAAGTGTAACAACTCAAGGTCGCATCAATTCTAAAAGGTGATGGAAGGTGTCTAGAGGGAAGCTGAGCCATGCTGTCTGGATAGTCATCCACAGCTTCCTAGTATTTGTGGGTGCAGGATCTTGGATGGGAATGGCCCTCCCCAGCACATGCCATAAATGCTTTATTTGGCTTATGTTGGAACAAACATGCAGGCCACACCATTCATAGAGACTCTCCAGAATGCTCCTCAAATCACTTGAATACAACTTGGGCCTGATGGCACGGTGCATTATCCTGTTGGAATAGCCCATCATTGTAGGGATACATGAAGGGCTGCAAATGGGCATCAACCAGTAAAATGTAGTGGGCACCGGTAAATGACATATTTAGGCAGCCCAGTGGACCTAACTAGTGCAATGAGAACACACGCCACACCAGAATGGAACTACCACCAGCCTAGACAGTGACTTGTCTGCTCACACAGATATTTCTAGCTAGACAGCAGTCAAGATCATTGAGCACCTGTGGGCATCCACTGTGCTGTCCAATATGTGCAGTAATGCCTTCTATGATGTATTTCCAGTACACACACGACACTGTAGATCATGGAATGTTAAATGCCAGCACAACTTTACCCATCTGTCTGGCACTCACTATCATGCCTCATTCTAACCCTGATAATTCAGGTTGCTTTGCCATGAGCATGCTGGCCCATATTTAACTTCACTCACAAGATAACACCTCACAACTTATACTGGGGTGGGTGTACTCAAACTGTCACCAGAGGGATAGCCGCTTTAAAATCAATTTACATACTGCTATCCCATGACTATCAGCGTACAGTAGGTGGTTCTACAACACTTAGAGTCTACATATATCCTACATATATCAATGAGCTGTTTTTTTTTTTTACCAGAACAAGTACAGTATATCTAAAAGCAATCTTACATACAATATATTGCAATTTTTCACCATCTAATCAATGACTGTTTATGATTACCGGCAAATTGATTATGCTGTGTTCTCTAACTTTTAGGTTGGAATACACAGTACCCAAAATATTTGCCATATCTATCAATATACTTACTGTGTTTCCTCGAAAATAAGACCCTGTCTCATATTTATTTTTGCCCCCAAAGAGGCACTAGGTCCTATTTTCAGGGAATGCCTTATTTTACTTACCTAGCAGGCGGCATTTATGAATTGGCTCACAAAGGCTGTGATTGGTTCTTCGACCAGTGCTCAGCCAATCAATGCAATAGAAAATCACAGCCATCGCGTTTTGAAAGCAGCATTTATAAATTGGCTGAGCCACAGCATTGATTGGCCAATTCATAAATGCTGCATCCACAATGCGACAGCTGTGATTGGTTCTTCGACTGGTGCTCTGCCAATCAATTTCAGCGGTCGAAGAACTTATCACAGCAGTCGCATTGTGGAGGCAGCATTTATGAATTGGCCAATCAATGCAGCGGCTCAGCCAATTCATAAATGTCACCTCCCCAACGCGACGGATGTGATTGGTTCTACAACTGCTGCATTGATCGGCTGAGCAGCAGTCGAAGAACCAATCACAGCCGTGACAATGGTTCAGCTAGCGCCACATTGATTGGCTGAGTAGCACTCAATGAACCAATGAGAGCCATCGCTTCCTGCAGGCGGGATTTATGAATGATGCAACCAGAAAGTGATCTTCTGTCGGAGACCGAGAAGTGCAAAAAACGCAGTGGAGCTATGGAGAGCAGCGGGGGGAACCCAGACTGCACCTGCTAGGTAATGTATTCCTTTTTTTAATGTAGTCTAACTATAACTTAATTTCAGGGTAGGGCTTATATTTTAAGCCTCCCTAAAAATTGCCAAAATAGGGTAGGGCTTATTTTGGGGATATGGCTTATTTTTGGGGAAACACAGGACGTTTTGCAATAACACTGTGGGACTCAATATCAATCTGACTACTATAGAAGAATACATGGCATAATTATAAACATACTGTGTACATAATCACAATATAGTGAATATATGTGTAGCAATCAGTTAATTGCATACAAATACTTTGTACTGTACATAAAGCTGTTTAAATGCTGATCACAAGTTTCAGCTAAATTAAATGTGTTGCATAAGTGACATTTCTAGTTTTCTGCCTATGTTTGTTTCTTTTATACAGCCTTATAATTTCAACTTGTCCATTCAGATAAGTCACAATATCTACTGTTAATGAATTCTCATTCGATTCCCACATTTATCTACATAGACCGGGATTTAAGCAGTCCAGACAAACATCAAAATTATTAGAAGAGGACACATTCTTTGCACCTAAATACAGTATATATAAACTTAAATACTTATTGTTGTATACTTTTATTTTCTGCACTGTAACCTTTCAAATAATACCATTGGCTTCCTTTGCATGGCTGAACAAAAGTTAATCAGTTTCTCATAACATCCTTTAAAGGGTTTGTTCAGCTTTGCAAGCAATCTTTTTAATGTCTTGATGCATTAAAATAAAAATAAATGTTAGCCAGGGTTGACTAGAACTTGATTAAAAGATTCATATTGTTTTCTGTCTACAGTTCATTCTACATCATTCGCAAGGAAGAGTGGTGGCAGGTATAATCTATTGCTCTTCTAAAATGTTTGTTTCTTTTGTGTTTTGTTCTATTAGTAATTCTAGTGCAATTTTATGCTAGATAATGATGTTTGCATGAAATTGAGAGTTTTGCATTTCTGCTGACAATACAAGAAACAGAACACAATTTAGGAAAATAGGCAACAATTGAAAACATCAATTTTAGAGAGGAGGTAAGAATGCGCATTAGCTGATGCAGTACATTATGTTGCTTTATTGGTTATCAGTCGGGGCCAAAAATAGTTGTGGTGTTTGCGCTAACCCGATGGCAAAAGGGCATCTACAAGAGCCGATGTATTGGTTCTTTCAGAGCTGTTGGGGGGGGGGGGGGGGATTCAGGAGCCACCATTGAAAATATTCTTGATTGAAAAAAGACAACTATGGTACTTTGTTTCCAGTTAGTGGTTTTGTTCTGTTTCCTGATTCATGATTCTAAATGTTAGTCCAACTGCGTGAGTTTATCTGGAAACTATATTTCTGATAGAACACGCTCTTTATATAAATCAGCTGCTCTTGGATACCAAGTCCAAGAAACTCAGACTGACTCTTCCGTTAACCTCTAGAGCCTGAAAACCAGCAGACAACTGTATTCCAAAAAAGTATCTGAGCCAGAACTATAAATCTTACATGAAAAATTGCTTGCAATGTGCAAAAGTCAGACTCGCCCTTTCGTTCATTGATTTATATATTTTGTAATCAAAATGCCCATCAAGTACAAAATATTAATTTTCTATGTTGGAAAAACGATAATAAACTTACAGTTGGATCCAGAAGTATTTGGGCAGTGACACACTCTTCATAATTTCGTTTTAGTACATCCCCACAATCGATTTGAAACAAAGCCATCAAAATGTGATTGAAATGTAGACTTTCAGCTTTAATACAAGGAGTTGCACAAAACTACTGCATTAACCAAATAGAAATCACAGCCATTTTTTAACCAGTCCCTCCATTTTCACAGGCCTGGAGGACCACAGAAGACAACTAAAGTGGATGATTGTAAAATTATTTCCTTGGTAAAAAAGAAAACCTCTTCACAACATGTAACCAAGTCAACAACACTCTCAAAGAGGTAAGTATATAATTGTCCAAGTCTACAAACAAGCAACACCTTCATGGATTTAAAAACAGAGGGTTTATCTTAAGATAGAAATCACTGGTAAAGGCCCATTTAGACTCAAATGATTATATCGCTCAAAATTCGCTCAAAAGCCATCTTTTGATTAATAATCGTTCTGTCTAAATATGCTGCCATCGTGCACTGTTCGTGCACTATTCATTCATCGCTCATTTCTAGCAAGCTAGAAATGAGCGATGAGGCTTATGAGTCCCACATGCTGATTTTCCCAACATGCACTGATCGCATTCTTTCAGCTGGTATCCCGCTGGGACTTCCCAGTGGGATACCAGCTGACAGCTCTGAGAACAAAGGAGCTTTCAGTGCTCTTGCTGTTTCTTGGAGCTGGCAGCTCAGCAGGACACCAAGAGAACAAAGCAGCTGTTTGCATATACAAAACAGCTGCATTGTTCTCTGAGCCATCCTGGCACTATCCCGCTCCACCTGCGCAACTCTTACATAGCTAATTAACTACTTAGAGTTATGCAAAGATGATCGCTCAAAACCATCACTCAAACTCTTATTTGAGCAAATTTTGAGTGATCATCGCTCCGTATAAGTGGGCCTTAACACTCTAGAATAGAAAGATCAGATAAACCTTTCTAAGCAAATATCTAAAACCAGCCACCCAGTTCCAGGACAAGATATAACAGACAGATAAAACAAAGATGAACTTATACTGGAAAGATAGGAAGAGAACAATATGAAGAAGAAAGGAAGGGCTCATAATCTGCAGCAAATGACATCATCTGCCACATATGGGTGTAGGCCATGTTATTGACATGCATGGTGCCAATAAAACAGGGTTAGTGAGGTTTACTGATAATGTGACTGCAGACAGATATAGCAGGATAAATTGTGAAGTATATAGAGCTAGAACTTTCTGCTTATGTTTAGTCAAATGCTGCAAAAATGATAAGATGGCACATCACAGTATAGCTGGATAATGATCCAATAATAATGATTTAGCCCACAGATTAGTCAAAAGTAATGCATCCCATTGACTAACGGAATGGACTAAGGTGATCAAAGTATTCAGCTGTTCAGGTATTTAACCTCTTCCCGCTATAGGACATACATTTAGGTCCTGCAGCATCAGGGTATGTATGAAGAGAGATGGCACAGGTGCCGCCTGTTTATTACAGCCGACACCCAGGGGTAACAGTTCCGATGAGCCAAGCAGGTGATTCGAGCTGTTAACCTTTTAAATGCCGCTGTCAATTCTGACAGCGTCATTTAAATCCCTTGAACGATGTCCGGGGATCCCTTATGGCCCCCCTGCAATGAAATCGCAGGGAGCTGTGTGGGTGTCATGGCAGCTGGGGGCCTTCTGAAAGGCCCCTGGGCTGTCTTGGCAGAATGCCTATCAAGCCACCCTACGGGGATGGCTTGATAGCCTGCCTGCCCGATAGCAGTATGATGGAATGCTATGGCATTCCATCATACTGCAGGCGCAATCAAAGCATCGCAAGTTGCTGTCCCCTCTGGGGACTAAAAAAAAGTCAAAATAAAAATACTAAAGTTTAACTAATTATTTAAAAAAAAAGAAAAAGGAATAAAAGTTCAAAGAAACCAGTTACGCCATATTTACAATAAAAGAATCTAAATAAAATGCAAATACATATTCGGTATTGCTGCTTCTGTAAAAAGTTTGATATATCCAAGTAATGCATTATTTACTCCACACTAAGAACGTCGTCTGAACGTCTCCAAGAAAAAAATGCAATAAAGTGCGATCAAAAAGTCGTATGTATTCCAAAATGGTGCCAACACAAACTACAGGACATCACACAAAAAATGAACCCTAGCAAAACTGTTAATAGAAAAATTAAAAAAGTTATTGTGTGCAGAAGATAGCAGCAAAAAATAGTTTTAAAAAATTTAATGTTTTTGAAAAAAAAATAAAAGTAGCACAGCTAAAAAAAAAACTATATACGTTTGGTACCGTAGTAATCGTACTGACCCATAAAATAAAGTTATCATATGATTTCTGTTGCAATTTGGGCACTGTAAAAACGTTTTCAGTACATTATATTGTACTGTACAAGTTGACAAATACAAAGCCCTCATACAGCAGCATCAATGGATAAATAAAAGAGTTACGATTTTTTTAAAAGGGGGTAGTAAAAAGCAAAAATGGAAGAAAGAAAAAAAAGAGGGTTAAAAGGTGGATAGAGGCTAATTGAGGATCAGGACTTATTGTTACAAAGTACAGCAACATCTCATCAAAATGTCTAAAACTGCATAGAAACGTCCCCTACATTCTTCCCCTGGCCCTTTCTGTGAGCTTTTTTTAAACTTTCTTCTGAACATGACATCATCACCTAGAGACAGTTGTGTGGGCTAGGTGTTCATCAGCATTACAATATTACCTAGAGACAGACATTTTATACTAGCAAATATATACAGTGAAGAAGTTGCTGCAGTAGCCATAGTTGTTCCATCATTATTTCTGCTCAGCCTAGAGATGTTTTATAATCCTATTACTACCTGAATACCAGGGTCACATGATGTGTGCATGGGAATAGGGTCACATGACTGACGCCATTTAGTCCTACTTAGTCAGCCCATAGGGTTATACTACAAGACCAATCTGTGGGTTGTACCATTCTACAGTGTGGACAGGGGCTACTAAACAGGTATAAGAAAGGTATGTGACCAGAATTTTTTAATAAATTTATATTAGAAAATTGTATGATATCTTAATCTATAAATAAATACATTAAAAGCTATAAACTGGGCAACTCATTTAACCCCTTCAGTGGCATGTTTATTATTACCATGTCATGCCTCACAGGGAAGGTTTTTTTTAAATGAGTCAACAATACAAGTAAAAACCCCGGAAGATTTCAGATGACAGCTCAGTGCTCTGCACATTTCAGCACTAGAGCTGTCCATGGAAATCTTCCGGGGGTTTAACGGCATGGTCAGTGCAGCAAGCCCTGGAGATTTTCTGGGTGTGCCACTAAAGGGGTTAATGTTCGATTTTTGTTAAACCTCTTGGATTAAAGCTGAAAGTCTACGCTTCAACCACTTACCAATGGCTTTGTGTCAAATACATTGTAGTGGTGTACAGAGGCAAAATTTTGGAGCGACTGTCAAAATACTTCTACACTCGACTGTATATTTATCACAAAGTAGGCAAAAACATTCAGCATTTAGTATAAAATGTAAACTACCACTATTCAATTTTTACAGTTTTTGCTTTTATGCACATTACTGCTGGTTTAACTCTTCTACCCTTCGCATCTTACGAACAATGGGTTATAGCGACATTCCCCAAACAGAACATATACCCACTTTGTTAATAATGTGATGTAACAGATATTCACACTAGCATACACGCCAACACACTTTGGTGCTTTACAAACTTTGTCAGATGCATTAAAAATGAAGATTTGTCCAAATTTCACACCTTAGAAATTGAAAGGAGCAGCATATAGAATACCATAGCAATCACAAAAGAATACTGTAATTTAACAGCAAAGCAAACTGCTTGTACGTATCAAACAACTGCTGGAAAGTGAATGAACTTTGGAGGAATTTACAGGAAGCATGCAAAGACACCTGCAGATTTAAAGTCTCCTATAAGAATGGAAATTTGAATAAAGGCAAAAGAGAAATATACAAAGTGGAGAGATTTGATAATAGATTTAGTTATTTACGCTTCTGTCTAATTTTTTGCTAAATCACTTTCTTTTTTATCTTTCCTAATGCTACAGATGGAATGACTAGAGAAATAAATACCTAATAAACGAGAGAGTAGCCCCACTGACGTTTCACTCCCAGATGAAGGCTTTTTGTCAAAACATTGATTAGGAAGGATGCCATCCCTCTCTTGGCTCTTATGGCATGGGTCAATACATCTATATTCACATGATGTGACATGACTTCAGTACTACGTGCCTGTGTGGTCTAGTGGGTACTGTTGCACTCTCTTATTTCTACCTCATAAAGCTTTTTTAGGGTGTCCATGTCCTGTTAAGTTTTATGATATGGTCATTCTAACATAGGGATGCTATACCATTGGTGCTGCAGTACTGTATGTAATATATATAGTACTAATATTTGGTTGGTTTGTACTCTTTTCTGTGGGAGGTATTTTCTGTACAGTACTTAGTGTAAAAAAACAAAGCATGATTGAACAATAAGTCGACTAGAAAACCACAGATCTCATGCCGATTTACGCTAACGATATTCTGTACTACTTGACCGATCTGTTGCAAGATTTGGCATGATATGTGACTTTTCTGCAATTTAAAGAGAGTTTGGCAGGTGAAATATGTCCATCAAACTTCACACGGCACTTAGAGACATATGGGTACATACCTTTTGCTCAAGTCATAGCTTATTTATTGTACAAAAAAGAAGTTTAATGTGGTATGCAAATTACGTTTTAAGTGTCCCAAGGGTGGTCTTGCTAGTTAACTCTGTCCAATGGGGTAAGTCATTTGATAGATATAGCTCTTGAAGATAATCACTGCCAGAGGCCATACTTACTGGTATACTAATAGACTGATATAAAATACAAGGGCAGGTATAGAACCACATCCCTCAGCATGCAAGCAGCCAAATTGGTAAATGGAGGAGCATTGCACAGGAGCGAAATACTGATAAATAACCACTCACATACCTACCACACATTGAGAAAAGCGGCTGCTTAGTATTATAATTGCACATAGATGAGGCATACAAAGGGTGCCAGATCAACCAATACATACCATACAGGCTTACAACCTATTAACCCTTTTCAATCCACCGTCTGACATCTTCCTACATTCTGATTGAAGCTTGTACAGCTCCAATGTTAGAAGACGCCAGAGAGGGTATTCTTACCATCTATTGCCAGCCACTCCGCTGTCGGAGCCTCTCTGGCGCACACACACTGGCTTTAGCCAGCAAATGGCACCATTGTATAACAGCAAAATGAGAAAGCCTTTTAGGAAACCCTGAATCCAAAATTGGATTGGAAAGCGTTAATGACGCCATATAGGATTCAACCGGGGCGGTGGCCCTGCACCTCAAGGGTGTACTACACTGGTACTGTCACTAGAGGCTCCCCCAGCATTTAAAGCCAGACCACTTGCTGCAAAAATACCGATAAATACAGATCAATACGAGGCATTAGTTAATATTTTTGTCAGAATACGGAAGCCTGCTTGGGTAATGGCTATTTGTTTCCATAAAGAGGTGGTCTGTTTCCTTGGCAACAAGCAGTAAGAAACCAGAGGGCAGAGAAATCAATAACAGCAAAATATCTGAAGAAAACAGCATTTGGGAAATAAACATCTTATGGGTAATACATTGTTTTGCAATTTTGAATGTATTGAAACAGGATTTCCAAGATGGGCCTATAAAAAATGTTCAGATTCCTGCATCCAGCAGAAATCTGAATGATTATTGTTCCGTGTAAATGCATACCCCAAATGAATGACAAATGAGAATCTGTTCGTTCTCATTTATCATTTAGTTTCTGCATGTAGAAAAATGAATGATGGATCCGCCTATGTAAACAGGCAGTTGTTCAACTATGAGTAACTGCCTGTTTACTGTGAATGGAGACGAGTGGACTTGCACAGGAACAATTATTGCTGGGACGATCTGTCGGGCATTTGCACCCAACAGGTTATCCTGTGTAAAAAGGCCCTTACTGTACTGTTTTGTAAATGTAAAATGTCTCCAGGGCAATCTGCCATGTATACTACTATGCACAGGCGCAATATAATGTCATGCAGAAGTATGCCAGCATATTGCTAATAAAACAATATAATGTCATAATAAAGTGGTTGGTATTTCCAACAGCATACTTTACAGTTGATATCAGAATTTCTGCGGAAATGCTGTCTTTGGTTTTTGCAAAAAATATTTTTTGATACTATGTCCAAATACAATAGCTATACTTGGTTTGTCTGATAACAGCACATGGTACCAGAAGTACTAGAATTTGCCTAGATGTTAATGGACAAACATTAATCCAGCTCTGATCTCCTTTTTAGATGGTAAAAGGTTTCTTACCGGCTCACCTCTCATGTAGATGAAACTTGTGTAGCTTCTTTCTAAGCCAGGAATAGGCTCATGAACTGTGATCTCAATAGTGATGAGAGCTACTTGTTGGTCTCATGATGAAACACTGGCATTCTCAGAGACTTCTCTCAGTATGCAGAGTTCTGCTTTCAGTCTAAACTTGGCATGTGTCAATTTTTAATCTAGCAAATTATTGCAAAATCAATTTGTCTAAAAATGTTTTATAGAACCAAATCACCCTCAACTTTAAATACTGTTTGTATTGAGATTAAATAATTATATATCCTCAATATTAAAAAAACAACTTTACACGGGGTCTCCTTACTTTTTCATATAGATTGCTCAAATTTGCATTCCTCTGTTCGTGTGCATTTGTAGGAGAATTCATTTTACATTCTTACTATATTATACGACTTACTGCCCAACCTGAAAACATTTCCAATAGTAAGAGAATTATAAAAGTATAACAAGGTTGTTACATTAACTGGGCAATGTTAGCACCAGAAAATTATTGAAGTAATATGTATTTCAGTAACTGTAATATATGTTATTGCCTGTAGCTATAGATATGCAGAAAACATTACACAAATCAAGGACACAGGCCGTTCTCTTTCTTGATGCCATCCAGCTTTCTGCATTACTTTAAGTCCACGATGTCCTTTCCTTCAACCATACTGCACTAAAAGTTAGCGACGCGTCTTAGATGGTTTCCCTAATTGTTGCATGTCATACTTTTTCCAAAAGGTTACAGAATAAGTCGTTTGAAAGGGTTTTTTTTTTTACAGTGGGCCACCAGTGATGAAAAACTGTAATGTAGTGTGCTACACATGTGGGTTTTATGATGCGTGTTAGTACCCACTTGGGAACAACTCTTCAACCACAACTCTGAATTTCAAGTCCATGAACTGTGCATACGTTTCTAAGTGGAAGAAAATGTGTGTGTCTGTTTCCCTGGGTGTGGAGCAAATGAATATACGGTAATTAGAACAATTTTCAGTAGGATTTGGTGCATGAACATGAGGGGTAGTATATATGTACAGATGATAAAATGTAGCTTCTTTGTATCCAATTTAAGTAGTTTTTTCATACGTTAAAGTACACGAGGCCATGTACTGACATTCATTTTATCTGACTTCTCTAAACTATTCACTTTAATGTAAAGCTTGAAAAGTTAGAAGTGTTGTCCGGGAATAGCATAAAATAGTTGCTGACAGTGGAGCCAGTGGAAACTTGTCTTAGGCCCAATATCACAGGTGTATCTGATTGGGGTGACCAGCGCGGAAGATCAAGAAATTAAGCCGCGCATAGGAAAGCATGGGTATCTGCACATGAATTAAAGCATGCGGATCTGCTTTGGAGACCTTTTGTTCCAGAAAACAAATTGCAGCTTGCTCTATTTCAGTGCGGTAAATTTAAGTAAATGGAAGCCGTCCGATCTGCGGCCCATCCGCAGTTGATATTGCAGAAAAGAAGGAGTTAAGAAAAAAATCCACTGCACATGTGGGGCGGCATGCCAGCCAGTGATTCTGCACACATCCGCAGTAAAGAAAATAGAAGGTATGCAGTGTCCTCGACCACAGGCAGGGTCAAATTCCACTGCAGGCTACCGCATGCGGAATCCAATCTGCCCATTGGGCCTCACATAAAGGAGAACTCAAGTGCAGCCTGGAAGCGGAAGGAGACAGGGCCACAGGTGGTTGCAGAGCCAAACCTTAAACTTTTCTGAAAAGTTTAGCATTAGGCTCCATCTCACCTGCAGCCCCACCTACTTCTTCTCCAAGCCACACATGAATTTACCTGTTAGTATACCATTAGACTCCACCTCTGACTGTGGACCCACTTCTTTCCCCTCCAGTCTGCATATTAAATTTCCCATTCTAGGATGTTTCCACAGGCTACACTGACAGCAATCATTTCATATCATTTCCGGACAAACCCTTTAAGTTCCATAAGATTTCTGTTTCCTAACATTACTTAATATTCTGTTTACACCTACATTTTATTTGAATGCTTTGGTCAAGGCACTAGTGCTACACTAGCGAATGGCATCTGCTGCAGTCACAGTAACCTGTATATTTATTTTGATGCCGTTAGTTAATCATCTTTAAGAACATTAGCCTCTTTTCTTTATTTGATGGTATAAAACGCCTGCATTAAGCTAACCGGTACCTAAAAATAGGCGTATATTGCTGCCAAATGACACAACTGTGACTCTGACCTGATGAACTCTTAACTTAAGAGCTAATAGGGGATTACTAAAAGGGGTTGTTTCAGCATAGACTTCGGCGACACATTTTAGTCTCATTTTATGAGACAAATTAAAGGAAGAACGTCTGACAAACTGCCCATATCAGGATATAAAATAAGACTAAATAATTCCACTTTTTATGTTAGCCCATAGATATAGACACTGTTTGTTGTACATCTGATTGTTGCCCAGAAAATGCCTTTACTGGTGTTTGAAAAATAATTAATATCCAAGTAACTCATTCGATACACACTTGGTGCACAATTTTGCTGTGGGCAAAAAAACAACTAAGGGCAAATAAGAACCATAAAGACGTAGCTTATGGCAGTCTTTTGCACATCATCTCTGGCCCCCCTAAAAATGTTGAAGTCAGTAGACAATGCTCCACTATTATTGAACTACACTCTCAATAACAAGCATGGACATGCAGTGGAATCAGCAGGTTTTGTTGTATTGTTGACCTCACATCATAGTGTAGGTTGATATGGTTCCATTCCTTCCGGGTTGATAGGCAGAATGACATTCTCCAGCAAAATTCTAGAATCATGCACTTAGAGGATGCTCACCCAGGTTTGTAACTTTACAGATATAACGCAAAACAATTTTGGTTTATTAGCTGAACATTCTGGCTTCATGAAACATACCCTAAACCAATCACATTAAATTATATTATTAATGGCATGTTTTTTCCCGAAACAAGTAGAGCAATAAATTTATAGAATCACACATTGAAGAAAAATGCTGCTTTGTATTTTTTGATGGCCTGAATTCTTTGAGGTGTGGACATTACTAATAAAATACCATATTTTTTGTCAAGCTGACTCCCACTTTCTCAAAGAGAAGTTGACGGATCAGCTATGCAGGATGGAGTCTTGTCATGGACCAATCCTTATTTAAATTTCCACAATAAATTTTCAGTTGGCTCGAGAACCAGATTGCTTGATGGCCGTGTCATTGAGTTTGTATGCCTTTACTGAAAGAACCTTTAACAATCTATGCTTTGTGCTACTGAGAAAAGTGTCCAAAATTTGTATGTGCCCCTGTGCGTTGAGTTTTGAGATAACGATTGCAACTTTTTCCCTGGCCTTTACCTGAAATGCAGCCCCCATATCATAAAAGAGTGGGAAAATTTGAATGTTGTCTTCAGGCAGTCAGTTTTATACGTTTCATTATAGTGGCATCTGATGAAAGTTCCAGCACCATCTCCTTCGTCAATGTAGACTTGCGATTCATCAATGAATATCCCTTCATGGTTGTTTCTGTTTTGGCGAGAGTGCTGATTTTTATTTGGCTTTTCTAGAAATTAATCCTATTTCATTCAGCATTTCTTACAGCGGGCACAAGCATCGACTCTAGTTTCCAACCAATTTGTCTTTTTGTATATTACCTCCTGAAGGAATTTTATAATCCCTTTCCTTTGTTTCCAATGCCATCTCTCTTGTTGGAGCCATATTGTGTTTCAATTGGCCAAGCCCAACAGTTAAGAAAGGTCTGTAAGCAACCCTCTTAACTGCACAGAAATTAGCATTTTCAGGCTTGTGCCGAACTATTAAGATGATTCCATATTTTTTTCCTACAGAAACATAGATCATTACTTTAAATAATTTCATTAGTTTTAGGTAAGTTTAACAAAGCCAGAATGGTTATCTATAAAACAAAAATTATTTTGTACCATAGCAGGTAAATTTTGTATTTACTACAGTAAGAAAGGAGAGTGAACATCCAAGTGTGGAGATTTCATAATTTTTGCCAGGGGTTGTACCCAGTAAAAACTTAAAGGGGTTGTCTCGCGCCGAAACGGGTTTTTTTTTTTTTTTCAATAGGCCCCCAGTTCGGCGCAAGACAAACCCAAGGGATGGGTTAAAAAAAAAAATATATATATTAGTTACCCAAATCCCCGCTCTGCGACGACTTCTTTCTTCCTTCTCCAAGATGGCCGCCGGGATCTTCACCCACGATGCACCACGGGTCTTCTCCCATGGTGCACCGTGGGCTCTGTGTGGTCCATTGCCGATTCCAGCCTCCTGAATGGCTGGAATCGGCACACGTGACGGGGCGGAGCTACGATGACGAGGCAGGACCAGCTCTCCGGCACGAGCGGCCCCATTCACCAGGCAGAAGACCGGACTGCGCAAGCGCGTCTAAAAACGCCAGAAGACAGCGAATTTAGACGGATCCATGGCGACGGGGACGCTAGCAAGGGAGCACGTAAGTGAATAACTTCTGTATGGCTCATAATTAATGCACGATGTATATTACAAAGTGCATTAATATGGCCATACAGAAGTGTATGACCCCACTTGCTGCCGCGAGACAACCCCTTTAAGCCCCAGTTCCATGTCATCGGGGCAGAGAAGCAGAATAGCACAGCGTGCTGTGTTATTCTACCTAGTAGTAATTTAAGTCTACAGGTAATACATTAAAGGGTTATTCCCATCTAATAAAGAAGGCATATTACTTATGCTTATGGTATGATTTAATGGTTGGTTGGGGTACGACCTCTGGGGACTCCTCCCCGATACAAAAAAATGAAGAGCTGTAGCGCTGATTGCTACATGTCCCAACAGTGAAGGCAGCATTTCAGAGGTCCCAAAGGTCAGACTCCCACCTATCATACAGGGATGGCATATCATAGCAAAATGCCATCACTTCACAAGATTTAAAAAAAAAAAAAATTAAATTTTTTTTACAAAAAGCACCTGTTATATCTGTCATGGACCATATAACAATAAAAATCATGATGCAAATTCACTATTTAATTATAGGAACACAATGTTTCACATTTGCAAAGCACTTCTATGAAATGTTATACCTTATTTGATAGTATTCCTACTTATATAATCACATTAACAGCTGTAGAGAAGATGGTCAACTAATGACACGAAGCAAAAAATATTCCATCTTACATGATACATTACTGAACATTTATAGCCCTGCCTCATTCATGAATTTCAGCAACGTGACTGTATGCAGGTAAGTGAAGACACACTTCCATGATACATGTAATTTAGTAACAGACATAATACACCATTTTAGGACTTCTGATTACCCAGGAGACTTCACTGATTCCGCTTTTAGCTCTTGACATACTATTTAAATAGCTGAAACTATGATGATGCTTAGTTTAAAAACTTCATTATTACTTCTTGAAAATGAATTTCTGAAGAGTGCTTCATCTCTAAATATTGTAAATGCTGAGACCACTAAAACCGCAGTGCACTTCTGTTCTTCTCCCTGCCAGGACACATTTAGCAAATCACTTATTTCACATTGTCTGTGATTTATTTAGTCAGACAGCAATTTTTTTCCACCCGTGCGGTCTTATAAGTATAAAATAACACACAGTATATTTACTCTTGACTTTGTAAATCTACAAAATGTTTAAAATGTGCTCCCCGCCATTAAATATTGTGCTGGGATATTATTTTAAGGAATGGAAATACTTTACAGGATACATATCTGACTACAACATTAAGAAGTTATTTGGAATTAGAGATTGATTTGTACTAGGAAATTTATTTTGCCTTACTATTTTACATTTCTAACCATTTCCAATCCAATTTGTATCCTGGTTTTCCTAGGGGCCTTACTCTTTTTCTGCCATTACACAACAGCGCTATCTTCTGGCTAAAGCTAGTATTGCATGAGGTGACACGTTGGATAGGCTCCGACAGCAGAGAGGCAGGCAATATACAGTATGAGAACCCCGACGGACGTCTTCTAACATCGTAGCTGTACAGCCTTAAATCATAATGTCTTCAGATGTCAGACAGTGGATTGGAAAGGGTTAATTGCATTAAGTAGATATTGTATTAACAAATCTAATAAAATAAGCTAATGTAACATATTTATACAATTTTCCTAATAGCTCATATTTGTAGGCATCCATCCGGTATACACTTCCCCTCACTAATGATGGTTGGTCTAACTATTAGTCACTGTTGCCATCATAAAGAATCTTCAGGTATTCTCCAAATTGTAATATTGTAATATACGTTTTAATGGAATGGAGAGAGAAAGGAAGTACACACATAATTATTTATACATATATACACACACTCACATACACACACACACAGCCTGGGAATTATAGCTATGGAAAATTTTGTACACATCTTATACAGTTACAGTTCTTGTGGCCATGTAGTATGTAGTTATATTATCATAATCTGCAACTATTGCTATGGTCCTCTAGATTTGAGTGTCTATTAAAAAATACTGCAATTGTGAGCAATTGAGTAAATTTTACTACTTGTCTGAGTTTCCTGAAAATAATATAGCAAAATACTGTATTTACATGAAGGGTTACTATTAGAGATGAGTGAGCACCAAAATGCTCGGGTGCTCGTTACTCGAGACGAACTTTTCGCGATGCTCGAGGGTTCGTTTCGAATAACGAACCCCATTGAAGTCAATGGGCAACCCGAGCATTTTTGTATATCGCCAATGCTCGCTACGGTTTTCATTTGTGAAAATCTGGGCAATTCAAGAAAGTGATGGGAACGACACAGCAACGGATAGGGCAGGCGAGGGGCTACATGTTGGGCTGCATCTCAAGTTCCCAGGTCCCACTATTAAGCCACAATAGCGGCAAGAGTGCCCCCCCCCCCCAACAACTTTTACTTCTGAAAAGCCCTCATTAGCAATGGATACCTTAGCTAAACACCACACTACCTCCAACAAAGCACAATCACTGCCTGCATGACACTCCGCTGCCACTTCTCCTGGGTTACATGCTGCCCAACTCCCCCCCCCCCCCCCCCCGCACGACCCAGTGTCCACAGCGCACACCAAACTGTCCCTGCCCAGCCTTCAGCTGCCCTCATGCCACGCCACCCTCATGGCTATTTATAAGTGCGTCTGCCAGAGGAAAAGCAGGCACACACTGCAGAGGGTTGGCACGGCTAGGCAGCGACCCTCTTTAAAAGGGGCAGGGCGATAGTCCACAATGCTGTACAGAAGCAATGAGAAATCCAATCCTGTGCCACCTCCATCTGGAGCTGGACACGTGGGCATAGCAATGGGTAACCTATGTGCCACACACTATTCATTCTGTCAAGGTGTCTTCAGGCCCCAGTCAGACCGCGTTTTTTTATAAATAGTCACAGGCAGGTACAACTCCGCAATGGGAATTCCGTGTGCACCCACAGCATGGGTGGCTCCCTGGAACCCACCGGCTGTACATAAATGTATCCCATTGCAGTGCCCTGGACAGCAGAGCTAACGTCAGATGAAATGCAGGTGGGCTTTGGCCCACACTGCATGCCCCAGTCAGACTGGGGTTCTTTAGAAGTGGACACAGATGCATTTACAACTCCCTGAGGACCCACAGCATGGGTGGGTGCCAGGAAGCCACCAGCGGTACATAAATATATCCCATTGCATTGCCCATCGCAGCTGAGGTAATAATGTCATGTTTAATGCAGGTGGGCTTCGGCCCACACTGCATGCCCCAGTCAGACTGGAGTTCTTTAAAAGTGGACACAGATGCATTTACAACTCCCTGTGGACCCACAGCATGGGTGGGTGCCAGGAAGCCACCGGCGGTACATAAATATATCCCATTGCATTGCCCATCACAGCTGAGGTAATAATGTCATGTTTAATGCAGGTGGGCTTCGGCCCACACTGCATGCCCCAGTCAGACTGGGGTTCTTTAGAAGTGGACACAGATGCATTTACAACTCCCTGTGGACCCACAGCATGGGTGGCTCCCTGGAACCCACCGGCGGTACATAAAAATATCCCATTGCATTGCATTGCCCATCACAGCTGAGGTAATAATGTCATGATTAATGCAGGTGGGCTTCGGCCCACACTGCATGCCCCAGTCAGACTGGGGTTCTTTAGAAGTGGACACAGATGCATTTACAACTCCCTGTGGACCCACAGCATGGGTGGGTGCCAGGAAGCCACCGGCGGTACATAAATATATCCCATTGCATTGCCCATCGCAGCTGAGGTAATAATGTCATGTTTAATGCAGGTGGGCTTCGGCCCACACTGCATGCCCCAGTCAGACTGGGGTTCTTTAAAAGTGGACACAGATGCATTTACAACTCCCTGTGGATCCACAGCATGGGTGGCTCCCTGGAACCCACCGGCGGTAGATAAAAATATCCCATTACATTGCCCATCACAGCTGATGTTACGTCAGCTGTAAAGCAGGTGGGCAAAAAATTAATTGGATTACACTGTAGGCGAGGGCCAACAAAAATTGGTGTACCAACAGTACTAATGCACCTGAGAAAAATTGCCCATGCCCAACCGAGAGGGCAGGTGAAACCTATAAATCGCTTTGGTTAATGTGGCTCAATTGGTAACTAGGCCTGGAGGCAGCCCAGTTAAAATAAAAATTGGTTCAGGTGAAAGTTTCAACGCTTTAATGAGCATTGAAACGTATAAAAATTGTTTAGAAAAATTATATGACTGAGCCTTGTGGGCCTAAGAAAAATTGTACGTTCGGCGTGATTATGTGAGGTTTCAGGAGGAGGAGCAGGAGAAGGAGGAGGTATATTATACACAGATTGGTGAAGCAAAAAGGTCCCCGTTTTGGATGGTGATAGAGAACGATGCTTCCATCCGCGGGTGCAGCCTACGTATTGTTTATGTATCGCTGCTGTCCGCTGGTGGAGAAGAGAAGTCTGGGGAAATCCAGGCTTTGTTCATCTTGATGAGTGTAAGCCTGTCGGCACTGTCGGTTGACAGGTGGGTACGCTTATCCGTGATGATTCCCCCAGCCACACTAAACACACTCTCTGACAAGACGCTAGCCGCAGGACAAGCAAGCACCTCAAGGGCATACAGCACGAGTTCAGGCCACGTGTCCAGCTTCAACACCCAGTAGTTGTAGGGGGCAGAGGCGTCAACGAGGACGGTCGTGCGATCGGCTACGTACTCCCTCACCATCCTTTTACAGTGCTCCCGCCAACTCAGCCTTGACTGGGGAGCGGTGACACAGTCTTGCTGGGGAGCCATAAAGCTGTCAAAGGCCTTAGAGAGTGTTCCCCTGCCTGCGCTGTACATGCTGCCTGATCTCTGCGCTTCCCCTGCTACCTGGGCCGCGGAAATGCGCCTTCGGCCACTAGCGCTGTCGGATGAGAAGTTTACCATCAGTTTGTCCACCAGCGCCCTGTGGTATAGCATCATTCTCGAACCCCTTTCCTCTTCGGGAATGAGAGTGGAAAGGCTCTCCTTATACCGTGGGTCGAGCAGTGTGTACACCCAGTAATCCGTAGTGGCCAGAATGCGTGTAACGCGAGGGTCACGAGAAAGGCATCCTAACATGAAGTCAGCCATGTGTGCCGGGGTACCTGTACGCAACACATGGCTGTCCTCACTAGGAAGATCACTTTCAGGATCCTCCTCCTCCTCCTCCTCTGGCCATACACACTGAAAGGATGACAGGCAAGCTGCATCTGTACCCTCAGCAGTGGGCCAAGCTGTCTCTTCCCCCTCCTCCTCATGCTCCTCCTCCTCCTCTGGCCATACACGCTGAAAGGATGACAGGCAAGCAGCATCTGTCCCCTCAGCAGTGGGCCAAGCTGTCTCTTCCCCCTCCTCCTCATGCTCCTCCCCCTCCTCCTCCTCAACGCGCTGAGATATAGACATGAGGTTGCTCTGACTATCCAGCGACATACTGTCTTCCCCCGCCTCCGTTTCTGATTCCAAAGCGTCTGCCTTTATGCTTTGCAGGGAACTTCTCAAGAGGCATAGCAGAGGAATGGTGACGCTAATGATTGCAGCATCCCCGCTCACCATCTGGGTAGACTCCTCAAAGTTTCCAAGGACCTGGCAGATGGCTGCCAACCAGGCCCACTCTTCTGTAAATAATTGAGGAGGCTGACTCCCACTGCGCCGCCCATGTTGGAGTTGGTATTCCACTATAGCTCTACGCTGCTCATAGAGTCTGGCCAACATGTGGAGCGTAGAGTTCCACTGTGTGGGCACGTCGCACAGCAGTCGGTGCACTGGCAGATTAAACCGATGTTGCAGTGTCCGCAAGGTGGCAGCGTGCGTGTGGGATTTGCGGAAATGTGCGCAGAGCTGGCGCCCCTTTCCGAGCAGGTATGACAAGTGGGGGTAGCTTTTCAGAAAGCGCTGAACCACCAAATTAAAGACATGGGCCAGGCATGGCACGTGCGTGAGGCTGCCGAGCTGCAGAGCCGCCACCAGGTTACGGCCGTTGTCACACACGACCATGCCCGGTTGGAGGCTCAGCGGCGCAAGCCAGCGGTCGGTCTGCTCTGTCAGACCCTGCAGCAGTTCGTGGGCCGTGTGCCTCTTCTCTCCTAAGCTGAGTAGTTTCAGCATGGCCTGCTGACGCTTGCCCACCGCTGTGCTGCCATGCCGCATGACACCGACTGCTGGCGACGTGCTGCTGCTGCTGACACATCTTGATTGCGAGACAGAGGCTGCGTAGGAGGAGGAGGAGGGTGGTTTAGTGGAGGAAGCATACACCCCCGCAGATACCACCACCGAGCTGGGGCACGCAATTCGGGGGGTGGGTAGGACGTGAGCGGTCCCAGGCTCTGACTCTGTCCCAGCCTCCACTAAATTCACCCAATGTGCCGTCAGGGAGATATAGTGGCCCTGCCCATCTGTGCTTGTCCACGTGTCTGTTGTTAAGTGGACGTGGACCTTGGCAGTAACCGCGTTGGTGAGGGCGCGTACAATGTTGCGGGAGACGTGGTCGTGCAGGCCTGGGACGGCACATCGGGAAAAGTAGTGGCGACTGGGAACCGAGTAGCGCGGGGCAGCCGCCGCCATCATGCTTTTGAAAGCCTCCGTTTCCACAAGCCTATACGGCAGCATCTCTAGGCTGATCAATTTTGCAATGTGCACATTTAACGCTTGAGCGTGCGGGTGCGTGGCGTCGTACTTGCGCTTGCGCTCAAACAGTGGCGCTAGCGACGTCTGGACGCTACGCTGAGAGACATTGCTGGATGGGGCCGAGGACAGCGGAGGTGAGGGTGTGGGTGCAGGCCAAGAGACGGTAGTGCCTGTGTCCTCAGAGGGGGGTTGGATCTCAGTGGCAGGTTGGGGCACAGGGGGAGAGGCAGTGGTGCAAACCGGAGGCGGTGAATGGGCATCGTCCCACCTTGTGAGGTGCTTGGCCATCATATGCCTGCGCATGCTGGTGGTGGTGCCTCCCCAGCTGATCTTGGCGCGACAAAGGTTGCACACCACTGTTCGTCGGTCGTCAGGCGTCTCTGTGAAAAACTGCCACACCGTAGAGCACCTTGACCTCTGCAGGGTGGCATGGCGCGAGGGGGCACTTTGGGAACCAGTTGGTGGATTATTCGGTCTGGCCCTGCCTCTACCCATGGCCACCGCACTGGCTTGGCCTGTGCCCACACCCTGACTTGGGCCTCCGCGTCCTTGCCAGCGTCCACGTCCTATAGGCCTACCCCTACCCCTCAGCATGGTGTATTACCAGTAGTGCAGAAACAGAACGCTGTAATTAAATGTGCCGCTTATTGGCCTGTGGTTGGAGGCTGACTTCGTTTACGGAACGCCAGGAAATAATTTGGCGCAAGCCTGCTGTAACACTTAGCTGGCTGCGTATGATTTTGTAGAACTACTACACCCAGCACACACGGACCCAGAACACTGAGCACAGTGACAGGCAGGCCAAATAGATTTTTTGCCCAATATTTTTTAGAAAAGGCCCACTGCGTATATTCAATCAATGATATATGTCTTCTGTCCCTGCCTCCACACTTCTGTCCCTGGAGTGTGTCACAGAACTGCAGAGTGTTGCACTGTTATTAACTGCAACACAGTGGTGATTTCAGAGCCAGGAAATAATTTGGCGCAAGCCTGCTGTAACACTTAGCTGGCTGCGTATGATTTTGTAGAACTACTACACCCAGCACACACAGACCCAGAACACTGAGCACAGTGACAGGCAGGCCAAATAAATTTTTTTCCAATATTTTTTAGAAAAGGCCCACTGCCTATATTCAATCAATAATATATGTCTTCTGTCCCTGGAGTGTGTCACAGAACTGCAGAGTGTTGCACTGTTATTAACTGCAACAGAGCAGTGATTTCAGAGCCAGGAAATAATTTGGCGCAAGCCTGCTGTAACACTTAGCTGGCTGCGTATGATTTTGTAGAACTACTACACCCAGCACACACGGACCCAGAACACTGAGCACAGTGACAGGCAGGCCAAATAGATTTTTTGCCCAATATTTTTTAGAAAAGGCCCACTGCGTATATTCAATCAATAATATATGTCTTCTGTCCCTGCCTCCACACTTCTGTCCCTGGAGTATTATTCCAGGGCGCAATGCTCTGCACGGCCGATATACCAAAAAAAAAAAATTGTGCAACACTGCAAAAAGCAGCCTCCACACTACTGCACACTGCACACTACAGCAGCTCCAACACGATAGCACTGTCCCTCAGCTATGTCACAACGCATCTGAGGCGAGCCGCGGGAGGGGCCGATTTTTATACTCGGGTGACACCTGATCTCGCCAGCCACTCACTGCAGGGGGGTGGTATAGGGCTTGAACGTCGCAGGGGGAAGTTGTAATGCCTTCCCTGTCTTTCAATTGGCCAGAAAAGCGCGCTAACGTCTCAGAGATGAAAGTTGAAGTAACCCGAACATCGCGTGGTGCTCGTTACGAGTAACGAGCATCTCGAACACGCTAATACTCGAACGAGTATCAAGCTCGGACGAGTACATTCGCTCATCTCTAGTTATTATCATTTAGTACACAATTTAGGGCACCAGATGTTCTGTCCAATTCTGGGAACCGCTGTACAGGAAAAACATAGTATGTATATAAATAAGATCCATACCAAAATCTCTCTAATGATCTCTTTACAGTAACTATAACAGTCATCTACATCTAAAGGAACATAGATGGGAATTCTATATCCTGTTTTGTAAAGACAGTGAGACAATGGAACTCGCTGCCAATGCAAGTTCTCATGGTTAATTCATTGAAAGATTTTAGGATCGTACTGAACTCCTTTCTTAAAAGTGCTAATTAGAGATGAGCGAGCGTACTCGGCCATGCCCCTTTTTCGCCCGAGCTCCGCGATTTTCGAGTACTTCTGTACTCGGGTGAAAAGATTCGGGAGGGCGCCGTGGGTGAGTGGGGGGTTGCAGCGGAGAGTGGGGGGGAAGAGGGAGAGAGAGTGGACTCCCCCCTGTTCCCCGCTGCTACCCCCCCGCTCCGCCACGCCTCCCCCTGCCCCCCGGCGCCCCCGAATCTTTTCACCCGCGTACAGAAGTACTCGAAAATCGCGGTGCTCGATCGAGTAATTACTCGAAACGAGTAGGTTCGCTCATCTCTAGTGCTAATATAAGTTGTAAACAGAAACCGTGATGGAGTATCAGGCTCATCACACGATGATCATCCAGGGATGCAGTGGTTGTCATTCTGGTAGGAAAAATAGAGCTGCATGGTCAAGGATGGCAAAACATAGCCTTATGGGTACTAGATTACTGGGGATGGGTCATCAATCCAGAGATTTATTAAGAAATAAACACCTAAAGGGAAATAACTTTTATATAAAACAGAAATTGATAGTGTCTCTATATTATGGTAGAGTACGTACAAAACAATGTAATTAGTTAGTAAGCAAAGTATGTGTTTCACACTTACATCCTTATTGCACAGCTTATACTGTTTGTAGGCTCCAGTACACGAGATCGCTGTAGTTCCACGTTGTGCTTGTGGATTACTTCTCAGTAGATTGAGAGATGTGCCCTGCGCAGGAGCATCAGGGAATAGACTTTGAGATATTGGTTGTGCCTGAGAAGAAGAAGGCAGCCATATATTTGCTGAAGGATCTCCTGACCTAAGTGAAGGGTAAATAGCTTCTTGGTGAAAGTTACCAATGCCGGAGTAACGATTCGGAGCTATGATTTGTCCGTGTGCAGGATGCCTCCCAGACTGGGGCTGTCTCTTTTTTCTTGGTTTCTCTTGACCTGTGTCACTTTGTAGAGGTAAAATGTAAGGAACTTTTCCATATCCATAAGATCCTGGACTGACTGGAGTCCTCGTTCGGTTTCTAAATTAGAACAAAAGTATAAGAGATAACATTAAATACAGGGTCTTCAATAATATCTTTTAACAAACTGCATAAGTTAATAATGAGGCAAATTAATTAATAATATCACTTTTCAAAATTAATCTAAGTAGTATTTCTTTCTCCATTATAACGAACTGATATTACTCGGAGGTTCATTAAATATATACTTTTTGTAAAAAATAAAAAAATCAAGCCCCTAGATAGAGTTGTCGTTTTGCTACAAAACTCGGCATGCCGTTACATCCTGGCAGATATGCAAATGATTAGAGTTGTAGCGTGATAAGATGAACAGTCTTGCCACCTAAGGCCCTAAATTTGGTTCCACCCATTGCTTATAAAGAGGCTCTCAGAGGCTACTTATGTGTAGTGGACCTCTTTTTCCACTGGTAAACAGCTTTTTGAATATTAAACATGCCCCTACGAAGCAATAAAATAGATTTTGCCCAGTTAACAGAGTTTGAGAGGGGGCGCACTATTGGAATGTGATAAGCCACATGTTTATATTGATGAATTGTCCACTACCTAGACCGTTCTGACCAGACGGTTAGGAGGTTTTGGGACAAGTGGATGTGTGAGAGCACACACAAAAGGCGACTAGGCTCAGGACGTCCTTGAAAGACCACCAGTAGAAAGGTTATCTGATCGTTGAACAAGCACAAGCAGCTCCAACAGTTTCATTGTCTGCCATCCAGGACAGGTGGCACCATTGCTACAGGCCCTGTGTCTGTCAGAAGCAATTCCAGGTGATTGGCTGAAGGACATTTGGTCTGACGGCACCCATTACGTGTACCACCTTTGACACTCACTGATAGTCACCTCCATTTGCAGTGGTGTCATCAACAATGAAACTGGACTGCTACAGAGTGGAACCAAGTTGTCTTCAGCAATGAATACAGACCGTAGCAGACTCCGCTAGTGAAATATCACAGCGGAGTCCACCACGACACCCCCCAAAACCCTCACTCACCTCCCGGATCCGCCGCGCTGTTACCATCCCTCAGCCGGCGTGCATGCTCAATACAGCGCGTGACGCGTTGGCAGTGTGAGATGACGTGGTGGCGGGGACGCATTTTCAAGTGATACTTCTGTTGTGCTACAGCGGAAGTATAGCGTGATGGCCGGCTTCCATTGGCTACAATGGAAGCTGGCCACGCGCATTCCCGTGGCAATTAAAACATGCTGTGGTTTGTTTCTTGCTGTGGACTTCCACGGTGGAATTCTGCAGCGTGGACATTGAGCTATTAGGTTCAATAGAACCTAAAAGCTCCAGGGTAACGCTACGGATTTCCGCCGTGTAAAATGCGGCAGAAATTCGGCCATGGGCATTAACCCATAGTTTGGGCACTAACTACAGCAATTCTGCCTTTGCTGTGAAGTGGTACACTTTACCCACTGCCAGTGTGAGGGTCTAGGGGCCATCGCATATAACAGTTGGTCACTCCTAGTAGTGGTACGAGGGACAATGACAGCTCAGCGATATGTTCAGGACATCCTGCAGCCACACGTGTTCCTCTCATCGCAGGGCTTTAAAGAAGCATTTTCAAGCAGGATAATGCTTGACCGCATATTGCAAGAGTGTCACAGGAATGCCTCCACAACATTGCCAAATTTCCGTAGCCTGCCCAGTCGCAGTTTTATTGCCAGTGCAACATGTATGGGACCATGTGGGATGTCAAGTTTGACAGCTTACGAGTTTGCCTGACTTAGTTACAGAAAATATAGACCAATATGCCGCAGGATACCATTTGGAACCTGTATGCCTCCATATCTGCGGATATCACATCATTTACTTATACCAACGTTATAATCACACATTGAAAGTTTCATTCGATCCCAACAATGCCTTCTAAGTGCTTGATCCTTTTTGATAATGAGTGTACAATAAAATAAAATGTCAGGATAATATACAGGGGGTCTCAAACCGGTTTGGCAGATGGCATGTCAATACAAGCTACGGAGGAACTGGGAAACCTGTTCAGTCATGTGACCAACATGACGGCCATTTTAAATGCTGCCATCTTGGATTCAACCCTTTTTTCAAATGGAATGGTAGGTTTATGATATATCAGTCTGGCAGAGAATTTAAGCAGAAAAACAATGCTGTGCCTGATTTTAACAGAATTCTATTCATTCTCATTTTAACACAGTGATTTTTCTACATCGCAGGCAATGTGAAAGATGGCGTTATATCAAGCTGAACGTGTTGAGCTTGTCCTTACGTCAGGTGAACAATGCACATGTGTCAAACGTATTGGCAACTACATGGGTATTTCCAAACTTTTGGAGACACAGTGCATAATCTATATATATAAAATTGAATGTATGCGTGTATGTCTGTCTGTCTGTGTGTGTGTGTGTGTTTGTCCTTTATGCGCTACTACACCATTCATCCGATCACCATGAAACTTTGGGAAGTTGTTAAGTACACTCCTGGGAAGATTATAGGCATAGTAAAACTATCCTACAATAAATGGCGCGCGTGCGAGCGTCGTCGACAGTTGCGCCCCCCCCCCCCCCCAAGTAGATCGTTTGATTTCCATCACTGCCACTAATTCTCTCACTTCGCGATGTCAATAGAAACTTGAAATTTGGCACGGGCATTGATTATGCCATAAATAGGAAAAGTTAATGGGTCCCAAGTCGATTCAATTCTATGCGCAAAAGAATTAGCGTCCAAATTTTACGTACGGAATCTAATTCTCTCACTTCCCAATGTCATAGAAACTTGAAATTTGGCACGAGCCATGATTATGTCATAAATAGGAAAAGGTAATGAGTCCCAACCCGATTATTCAATTCTAAACGCCAAAGAATTAGCGTCCAAATTTTATGTACGGAATGTAATTTTCTCGCTTCCCAATGTCATAGAAACTTGAAATTTGGCACGAGCATTGATTATGTCATAAATAGGAAACGCTAAAGGGTCCCAACTTGATTATCCAATTCTATGCGCCAAAGAATTTACGGAATCTAATTTGATCACTTCCTGATATATATAAATGAATGTCTGTCTGTCTGTCTGTTCTTTATGCATTACTACACCATTCATCCAAGCGCCATGAGACTTTGGGAAGTTGCTGAGTACACTCCTGGGAAGATTATAGGCATAGTACATCTATCCTACGATAGGTGGCGCGCGTGCGAGCATCGTCGACAGTTATGCCCCCCAGACAAGGATCGTTTGATTTCCATCTCAAGCACGAAAGCAAAAGGCATTACGAGCGACGGGATGAGTGTTCAACTACAAAATGATGCATCCACCGAACGTTTCGCAAGACAATTGCTGGATATTGAGAATGCTGAGGTAAAATGAAAGCTATGCTGTGATTGGTTGCTATTTCTTATACTGCTGAGGTTGCATGAAAGCTGTGCTGTGTTTGGTGGCTACTTATACTACTGAGGTTGCATGAAAGCTGTGCTGCGATTCGTTGTTATATATTATACCACTGAGGTAACATGAAAGCTGCGCTGTGATTGGTTGCTATTTTTTATATTGCTGAGGCAGAATAAAAGTTGCGCTGTGATTGGTTGTTATTTCTCTTACTGCTAAGGTAACATGAAAGCTGCGCTGTGATTGGTTGTTATATATTATACTGCTGAGGTAACATGTAAGCTGCGCTGTGATTGGTTGTTATCTAGATATATAAAAACGAATGAATGTATGTCTGTCTGTCTTCGCAGCAACGCGCGACGGGTAAGCTAGTAATATATATTATTATACATTGCATTGAAACTTGCAGTTGTGTTTCTCCAGCACTCAGTAATAGCTGCAGAACAGCTCTAGGTTTTCCTTGTATGCAGCGCTTGCTTCTTGTTGTAACGTCGATGGACTCTAACAAAGATGGACATCTCTAAGTGCAGCTATTTCCCCACTATTCATTTCAATATGAACGCAGCCATTGCGGAAGCATACTGTTACAAGGAGTTTACGGTATATCCTTTAAATGTTTAATGGCTAGTTCACACTATTGTTCAGGGTTCCTGTTTTTCTGAGTTTCCATTTATATATATATATATATATATATATATATATATATATATATATATATATATATATATATATATATAGTTATCAAACGAGTTATTTTTGTGCAGTAAATGGCTGGCTATGTTTCCTAAATGTATATATTAAGAGGTATGGGATATATAGTTCCTTCTCCATTCTATACAGCAGAAAATCTTGAAAAACGACCAACCTAGTCTAACTACAAACCAAAAAATATGTTGGACCATCCTCAATGCTAAAAATCAATGATTATGATCTATTTCCCACATCAGGTCCACTGGGATGAAAAGGCCCCATTGGACCATCAGAGATGCAATGTATATTCTACATATAATTATATATACGTTTTCCAACACACCATATCCACTGAACAGAAAGACAGCTGCCTGCTTCACCATAGTCTAGCACAGCTGTTGCTCTACTCTCTTTAGCAAATGAGCCATACGTTATGGATAATGCACATTTTATCTGGTTACAAAAAGGGTTCAAAAAGCAACTTTTTTAGGACATCTTACACACATGAATTTGCTTCAGTGGGGCTTATTTACTAATACGGTCTAAGGGTATGTTCACAGGGCACATTTTGGCACAAATGTATTGCAAAATGCCCATCAAAATATGCTTACAATACGTGTGCCATTGATTTGTAATGGGAAACACTGTCCCCGTTTCCAACGCGTACTTAAAATACACATCGTGGAAATACAGTAGTGACTTATCACTTCTTTTTTTTATAACATGTCAAATTTTGCCTTAGAAATCAAGGAAGTTTCAAAATCTGCATCAAAATATGCTCTAAAATACTTAAATGCAAAAGCAGAGTGTTTTGTAAGTGAATTTTGAACAGGATCTTTTTCAGTCCAGCCCAATACGCCGTGTGAGCATTGCCTAAAAGTTAGAAAATGGAAACGTAGACTAGATAGGCTTAAAATGCGCCTTATTTATCACAGCAGGTCTGCTGAATGAGAAATCTGTCAAATTTTCAGACTGTCTAATCCAAGTTTAGACAACTTTTTATTTTGCCTAGGGGTTTTTCATGCGGGATGGAATCCCGCCACAGTCTACAGCCATATCCGCAGGCGACGCTCATGTATCCCGGTAGTCCCATTTAAATAAATGGAGCTCTGACTGCACAAGCTTATCCGGTGCTCCATTCAGACTAACGTCACTGTTGGGGGAGAAGTAACCCCCTCAGTGACAGGAAATTGGGACATTTATTGAGACCCCCAGCAATCAACAAGTTATCCCATGGATAGGGGATAACTTGGTATTCTAGTCCAATACTTTTTAAGGATCTCTAAGACATGAGACGACTAATAAGAGAGATACTGATTCTACTGTATTTTTTTTTTTTTTAAAAAAAACAGTTTTGGAGGGAAAATTACCCAGGAAAGTACGGTTTAGGTAACAAAATTTGAGTCAACGTTTTTATTTTTGGAGTGTTTTTTTTTTGTTTAAATATTCCTTTCTACTTCTTTGGAATAATTAAGTATTTGTTACTAAAAGTAGTGAAGATGGGATTTTTCTGGAATGGACTGGGCAAGATTATAGGGACAGCAAAAGGGTGGTAATAACTTAAGAATCTTTTCAGTCCAGTTCCCACATATAAAAAAAATAAATCTTGTTATTTGTATAGTGCCAGCTTATTAAGCAGCGCTTTCAGTTAATTTATTCATTACTCCCCAGCAAGCTGGGTACTCATTTTACCAACCTCAGAAGTATGGAATGCTGAGTCAACCTTAAGCCGCTACCTGAACCAAGCAGGGATTGAACCAGCCACCTTCAGGTCATGAGCGAGAGCTTAAGACTGCATTTCTGCTGCCTTAACACTCTGCGCCACTCAAATATGGAAAAAAGGGAATTTTGATGATTTTACCAATATTTATTACTCGGAGATGGAGCATTCTCTTGTCTGCACTGCTAACTGGAAGAAATTTGATGGATGAGCATGCATATTTATAACCACAGGGAGTCTGGTTGCACTTTTCGGTCTGTTTAAAAATGGATCAAGTATGTTAAAATACAACATGCTGAATCTTTCCCCAACAGCAGACACAGGGGTTGCCCTTATATATATTAAATTGCAGTTGGGTCCTCTTGACATAATCTATTGTTTAATCTAATGGCACTTTTCTCAGCATAATTATCTTGTTATATTTATTTGGAATCTACAGTGGTAAAAATGGGTCAATATATTGGGCAGCAGTGAGTACCATTGCTCTACCATTAACTAGTAAATCATCGGCTGTTATGACATACACAGCAGGCGCTACACAAGAGCCTCAAAAATACATTTGCCATTTTTTACTTTGCATACCTAATATTTTACTTTTTTACTTAACTCATACCTAATAAAAATATGCTGAATAATGATGCTTTCATCTTATTAGCTTTTTTTAACTAGGTTGCACCATATTAGACCAAGGGTTCCATGAGGTTAACCAAACTCATTTAGACCATTACAAAGTAGTTCTCTTTACATTCCAAATATGTGGGCTATCCCTAGCCCAGGCAACTCAGCAAATTCAATCATATAAAACATGAAAAATATACTGAGAAAGACATTTACCATTCCTTTCCAAGATGAGAATGAATATATCTTTTTGTAGTCATCAACCGCACATTTCATTTTGGGCATATTATCATTTAGACAGGTTTTTGTTCTCAGATATCTTGTGCTTTTCATAGTACATGTTCGTAGACCTTTCTAAATAACACAAGGAAGTCAAAGGTATGTTCTTTGCAAACTTTTTCATAGGAAGATCTGCCCAGGTCTAATTAGATCTCATAAAGGACAGATTCCGTCCCTAACCAATTGAATAGCCTTGGAACTTTGCCTATAATGGAGGAAATAAAAAACTTTATTGTACCTCTGACAGAAGGTACATTTACAGTTCAGTCCTAGGTTGACTGTACCGACTGGGAAACCCTTTAGTAGGGAAGTAAGCTGAAATAGCAAAGAATTGCAACACCCCCGTAATCTTGTGAAGAGCTGCCAAGCTGATGATAAGTTTAGTTTTCTTGTAGGTTTCATAGTCATTGGGGCCTCATAATGAATCACTGTAGGGCTCAGATCTGTGAAGGAAGGTGCTGATTTGCTATGTCAGATCATATCTTATGTCATTCCTTCTGGTGAATTCACACAAGCTCAGCTGTTACTGTTCTTCAATAAAAATGCCAGAGGACAGTAATGCTTATTACTGAGGTTTTTATTTCCCTCTGCTGCCGCGTAAAACACTAAAGGTGTTCCTAAATTAGTCAAAATTAAATAGTCTACGTGGAAAACCGTACATAAAATGTTCAATTACTCTTATGTCCACAAACAAAGACTACAGGAAATAAAATAAGAAAAAAAAAACAAATAGATGGACACATTTGAGATGATTACATCTTTACAGGTACGTCAAATTGTCTTATGTTGCAGTTATGGGCCATATATGTACTTTTCTCCTTACCGAAATTGAAGGGCTCGAGGAAAGAATTATCCAAGTCCAATTTTACTTAAAATTAATAATTTTATTTTGAAGGTTTCCCAATTTGTTACACCTAAAGTCTACAATAAAATGGAATTTTGAAAACTATAATTTGAATGGAACATTTCTACTGCTGAAAACATGGCTGTAAGATATACAGTACTGTGCAAAAGTAAGAATGCTTTAGAAATAAAAGCATTAATAGATTATTTTTGTCAATCATCAAACCACACTTTTGAATTGTTTATGCACAAAGTGAATAAACAAAAAGGAAATAAGATCAAATCAATATTTGGTATGATAACCCTTTGCCTTCAAAACTACACCAATTTTGTTCTAGGTGCACTCGCGCACAGTTTTTGAAGAAATTTGGCAGTGAGGCCAAACATCTTGGAGAACTATCTACATATCTTCTGTGATATATGTAATAGGGTCTGCGCCCCGAGGAGGAGAATATACAAAGTAGTAGAGTGGTAGTGCAATAACAGGTAGCATAAATATGGACTCACCTGGTATGGAGCCTGTCAGAGGACAGGACTCCACACCTATGGTCCCCATTAGCCTACAGTAATCCCTACAGGCACAAAATCCTGTTGGGTGCAACCACACAGGGAGAGCAACAGTAGAAAGTGTCTGGGTTTAGCCGACCTTGGTCGTAAACAATACAGGGTAATCACACAGTGATATAGAAAAAAAAATCTCTACGCTACTGTAGTGCCTGAAAGTATAGAAATGATATAGACTTACTTCACAGGGGGAACTTGAATATAACCAACTCCCCCCAATCCAGGTTAGCCAACAAACGGTTGCTCAGAAGATCATAAGACTCTTTATCCAGTCGTTTTAATCCAAGTTAAAATTACCAAATCACAAGAAGGTACATACGAATCTATTATATATATACTCATTCACTCACTGACTCACCACTAATCGTACAAACTTGAAATTTGGCATGACCAGTCTTTAGGTCCTAAATTGGAAAAATAAAGGGATCGCAACTCAATTATGGAGCATGCCTTTAAGGCTAAGAAGGGGCTGCAACCTCCAGTCTGGGGAAAATTTGAATAAAAAGGGGTGTTACCTTTAACGATAAAAAGTGAGGCGAATGGGGGGGGCACATTCTGCAGAGAGACATCAGTACATGCAGTCTGAGGATAATCTAACGCTCCTCTATGTGTAAACATATTTTATTCCGCCAATCCTCTGAAGTAACCACGACTTTATAAAATTTTCCGTGCGAACAATAGGTAAACACTAGAGATGAGCGAACGTACTCGTCCGAGCTTGATACTCGTTCGAGTATTAGCGTGTTCGAGATGCTCGTTATTCGAAACGAGCACCACGCGATGTTCGAGTTACTTTCACTTTCATCTCTGAGACGTTAGCGCGCTTTTCTGGCCAATAGAAAGACAGGGAAGGCATTACAACTTCCCCCTGTGACGTTCAAGCCCTATACCACCCCCTTGCAGAGAGTGGCTAGCGAGATCAGGTGTCACCCGAGTATATAAATCGGCCCCTCCCGCGGCTCGCCACAGATACGTTCTGACAGAGATCAGGGAAAGTGCTGTCTTGCTGGAGCTGCTATAGGGAGAGTGTTAGGAGTATTTTAGGCTTCAAGAACCCCAACGGTCCTTCTTAGGGCCACATCTAACCGTGTGCAGTAGTGTGGAGGCTGCTTTTTGCAGCGTTGCACTTTTTTTTTTTTTGTATATCGGCCGTGCAGAGCATTGTGCCCTGCAGTGATTATACATACTCCAGGGCAAGTAGTGGTGAGGCAGGGACAGAAGACATATTTATTGAATATAGGCAGTGGGCCTTTCCAAAAACATTTGGGAAAAAAAATCTATTTGGGCTGCCTGTGACTGTCCTCAGTGTACTGGGTCTGTGCTGGGGGTAGTTGTCCTAATTCATACGCAGCCAGCTAAGTGTTACAGCAGGCTTGCGCAAAATTATTTCCTGGCTCTGCTGTGCGTTCCGTAAGCGAAGTCAGCCTCCAACCACAGGCCAATAAGCGGCACATTTAATTACAGCGTTCTGTTTCTGCACTACTGGTAATACACCATGCTGAGGGGTAGGGGTAGGCCTAGAGGACGTGGACACAGGCGAGGATGCGGAGGCCCAAGTCAGGGTGTGGGCACAGGCCGAGCTGCTGATCCAGGTGTATCGCAGCCGACTGCTGCGGGATTAGGAGAGAGGCATGTTTCTGGCGTCCCCACATTCATCTCACAATTAATGGGTCCACGCGGTAGACCTTTATTAGAAAATGAGCAATGTGAGCAGGTCCTGTCGTGGATGGCAGAAAGTGCATCCAGCAATCTATCGAACACCCAGAGTTCTGCGCCGTCCACTGCTGCAACTCTGAATCCTCTGGCTGCTGCTCCTCCTTCCTCCCAGCCTCCTCACTCCATTACAATGACACATTCTGAGGAGCAGGCAGACTCCCAGGAACTGTTCCCGGGCCCCTGTCCAGAATGGGCAGCAAGGGTTCCGAATCCTCTCCCACTGGAGGAGTTTGTCGTGACCAATGCCCAACCTTTTGAAAGTTCCCGGGGTCCGGGGGATGAGGCTGGGGACTTCCGGCAACTGTCTCAAGACCTTTCAGTGGGTGAGGAGGACGATGACGATGAGACACAGTTGTCTATCAGTGAGGTGGTAGTAGTAAGGGCAGTAAGTCCGAGGGAGGAGCGCACAGAGGATTCGGAAGAAGAGCAGCAGGACAATGAGGTGACTGACCCCACCTGGTTTGCTACGCCTACTGAGGACAGGTCTTCAGAGGGGGAGGCAAGGGCAGCAGCAGGGCAGGTTGCAAGAGGCAGTGTGGTGTCCAGGGGTAGAGGGCAGGGCCAGACCGAATAATCCACCAACTGTTTCCCAAAGCGCCCCCTCGCGCCATGCCACCCTGCAGAGGCCGAGGTGCTCAAAGGTCTGGCAGTTTTTCACTGAGAGTGCAGACTACCGACGAACAGTGGTGTGCAACCTGTGTCGCACCAAGATCAGCCGGGGAGCCACCACCACCAGCCTCACCACCACCAGCATGTGCAGACATATGATGGCCAAGCACCCCACAAGGTGGGACGAAGGCCGTTCACCGCCTCCGGTTTGCACCACTGCCTCTTCCCCTGTGCCCCAACCTGCCACTGAGATCCAACCCCCCTCTCAGGACACAGGCACTACCGTCTCCTGGCCTGCACCCACACCCTCACCTCTGCTGTCCTCGGCCCCATCCACCAATGTCTGTCAACGCACCGTCCAGCCATCGCTAGCGCAAGTATTGGAGCGCAAGCGCAAGTACGCCGCCACGCACCCGCACGCTCAAGCATTAAACATGCACATAGCCAAATTTATCAGCCTGGAGATGCTGCCGTATAGGGTTGTGGAAACGGAGGCTTTCAAAAGCATGATGGCGGCGGCGGCCCCGCGCTACTCAGTTCCCAGTCGCCACTACTTTTCCCGATGTGCCGTCCCAGCCCTGCACGACCACGTCTCCCGCAACATTGTACGCGCCCTCACCAACGCGGTTACTGCCAAGGTCCACTTAACAACAGACACGTGGACAAGCACAGGCGGGCAGGGCCACTATATCTCCCTGACGGCACATTGGGTGAATTTAGTGGAGGCTGGGACAGAGTCAGAGCCTGGGACCGCTCACGTCCTACCCACCCCCAGAATTGCGGGCCCCAGCTCGGTGCTGGTATCTGCGCCGGTGTATGCTTCCTCCACTAAACCACCCTCCTCCTCCTCCTCCTCCTACGCAACCTCTGTCTCACAATCAAGATGTGTCGTCAGCAGCAGCACGTCGCCAGCAGTCGGTGTCGCGCGGCGTGGCAGCACAGCGGTGGGCAAGCGTCAGCAGGCCGTGCTGAAACTACTCAGCTTAGGAGAGAAGAGGCACACGGCCCACGAACCGCTGCAGGGTCTGACAGAGCAGACCAACCGCTGGCTTGCGCTGCTGAGCCTCCAACCGGGCATGGTCGTGTGTGACAACGGCCGTAACCTGGTGGCGGCTCTGCAGCTCGGCAGCCTCACGTACGTGCCATGCCTGGCCCACGTCTTTAATTTGGTGGTTCAGCGCTTTCTGAAAAGCTACCCACGCTTGTCAGACCTGCTCGGAAAGGTGCGCCGGCTCTGCGCACATTTCCGCAAGTCCCACACGGACGCTGCCACCCTGCGCACCCTGCAACATCGGTTTCATCTGCCAGTGCACCGACTGCTGTGCGACGTGCCCACACGGTGGAACTCTACGCTCCACATGTTGGCCAGGCTCTATGAGCAGCGTAGAGCTATAGTGGAATACCAACTCCAACATGGGCGGCACAGTGGGAGTCAGCCTCCTCAATTCTTTACAGAAGAGTGGGCCTGGTTGGCAGACATCTGCCAGGTTCTTGGAAACTTTGAGGAGTCTACCCAGATGGTGAGCGGCGATGCTGCAATCATTAGCATCACCATTCCTCTGCTATGCCTCTTGAGAAGTTCCCTGCAAAGCATAAAGGCAGACGCTTTGCGCTCGGAAACAGAGGCGGGGGAAGACAGTATGTCGCTGGATAGTCAGAGCACCCTCCTGTCTATATCTCAGCGCGTTGAGGAGGAGGAGGAGGAGCATGAGGAGGATGAGAAGGAGGGGGGAAGAGACAGCTTGGCCCACTGCTGAGGGTACCCATGCTGCTTGCCGGTCATCCTTTCAGCGTGTATGGCCTGAGGAGGAGGAGGAGGAGGATCCTGAAAGTGATCTTCCTAGTGAGGACAGCCATGTGTTGCGTACATGTACCCTGGCACACATGGCTGACTTCATGTTAGGATGCCTTTCTCGTGACCCTCGCGTTACACGCATTCTGGCCACTACGGATTACTGGGTGTACACACTGCTCGACCCACGGTATAAGGAGAACCTTTCCACTCTCATACCCGAAGAGGAAAGGGGTTCGAGAGTAATGCTATACCACAGGACCCTGGCGGACAAACTGATGGTAAAATTCCCATCCGACAGCGCAGTTCCGAGGGCCAGGTAGCAGGGGAGGCGCAGAGATCAGGCAGCATGTACAGCGCAGGCAGGGGAACACTCTCTAAGGCCTTTGACAGCTTTCTGGCTCCCCAGGAAAACTGTGTCACCGCTCCCCAGTCAAGGCTGAGTCGGCGGGAGCACTGTAAAAGGATGGTGAGGGAGTACGTAGCCCATCACACGACCGTCCTCCGTGACGCCTCTGCCCCCTACAGCTACTGGGTGTCGAAGCTGGACACGTGGCCTGAACTAGCGCTGTATGCCCTGGAGGTGCTTGCTTGTCCTGCGGCTAGCGTCTTGTCAGAGAGGGTGTTTAGTGCGGCTGGGGGAATCATTACAGATAAGCGTACCCGCCTGTCAACTGACAGTGCCAACAGGCTAACACTCATCAAGATGAACAAAGCCTGGATTTCCCCAGACTTCTCTTCTCCACCAGTGGACAGCAGCGATACCTAAACAATACGTAGGCTGCACCCGCGGATGGAAGCATTGTTCTCTATCACCATCAAAAACGTGAACCTTTTAGCTTCATCAATCTGTGTATAATATTCATCCTCCTCCTCCTGCTCCTCCTCCTGAAACCTGACGTAATCACGCCGAATGGGCAATTTTTCTTAGGCCCACAAGGCTCAGTCATATAATTTTTGTAAACAATTTTTATACGTTTCAATGCTCATTAAAGCGTTGAAACTTTCACCTGAACCAATTTTTATTTTAACTGGGCTGCCTCCAGGCCTAGTTACCAATTAAGCCACATTAACTAAAGCGATTAATGGGCTTCACCTGCCCTCTTGGTTGGGCATGGGCAATTTTTCTGACGTACATTAGTACTGTTGGTACACCAATTTTTTGAGGCCCTCGCCTACAGTGTAATCCAATTAATTTTTTGCCCACCTGCATTAAAGCTGATGATACATCAGCTGTGTTGGGCACTGCAATGGGATATAGTTATGTACCGCCGGTGGCTTCCTGGCACCCACCCATGCTGTGGGTCCACAGGGAGTTGTAACTGCATGTGTCTACTTCTAAAGAACCCCAGTCTGACTGGGGCATGCAGTGTGGGCCGAAGCCCACCTGCATTTAATCGGACGTTACCTCAGCTGTGATGGGCACTGCAATGGGATACATTTATGTACAGCCGGTGGGTTCCAGGGAGCTACCCATGCTGTGGGTGCACACGGAATTCCCATTGCGGAGTTGTACCTGCCTGTGACTATTTATAAAAAACCGCGGTCTGACTGGGGCATGCAGACACCTTGACAGAATGAATAGTGTGTGGCACATAGGTTCCCCATTGCTATGCCCACGTGTGCAGCCCCTGACGGAGGTGGCACAGGATTGGATTTCTCATTGCTTCTGTACAGCATTGTGGGCTATCGCCCCTTTTAAAGAGGGTCGCTGCCTAGCCGTGCCAACCCTCTGCAGTGTGTGCCTGCGGTTCCTCCTCATGGCAGACGCACTTATAAATAGACATGAGGGTGGTGTGGCATGAGTGCAGCTGAAGGCTGCGCACGGACACTTTGGTGTGCACTGTGGACACTGGATCGTGCGGGGGGGTTGGGCAGCATGTAACCCAGGAGAAGTGGCAGCGGAGTGTCATGCAGGCAGTGATTGTGCTTTGTTGGAGGTAGTGTGGTGCTTAGCTAAGGTATGCATTGCTAATGAGGGCTTTTCTGAAGTAAAAGTTGTTGGGAGGGGGGGGCCCACTCTTGCCGCTATTGTGGCTTAATAGTGGGACCTGGGAACTTGAGATGCAGCCCAACATGTAGCCCCTCGCCTGCCCTATCCGTTGCTGTGTCGTTCCCATCACTTCCTTGAATTGCCCAGATTTTCACAAATGAAAACCTTAGCGAGCATCGGCGATATACAAAAATGCTCGGGTCGCCCATTGACTTCAATGGGGTTCGTTACTCGAAACGAACCCTCGAGCATCGCGATAATTTCGTCCCGAGTAACGAGCACCCGAGCATTTTGGTGCTCGCTCATCTCTAGTAAACACCTGTACCAAATTAACTCAGGCAAAGCCAGGTGTATCAGGTAGTACAGTATAAATCAAAGTATAAATTAAAGGTAAAGAAGGCAGTTTCCTGCATTTTGTTTCGCACCAAAAGTTTACACAGTACTATATGATTAAAAAAAGTTTTATCTTTTCCTTGATCATTGACCCGATCATTCCTGGACCAAGTACAGTCGAGTTTGATTATTCTTCTTTGCTCTGGAATGGACTATGATGATTTTTACATTTGTCTGCCAACACATTCCATAACATTAATCTACATAATAGCAGGTTTTGTTCAAAAACACAAAAGGTGGATTTTGATTGTTTTTTTACTTCAGTCCTTCAATTGATTGTTGAAAACATCTGCAAAAAGTACAAATCAGTATGTGCTCTTCCTATAAATGAACCTTTGTGTTAAAGGGGTTGTCTCACGAAAGCAAGTGGGGTTAAGTACTTCTATATGGCCATATTAATGCACTTTGTAATATACATCGTGCATTAATTATGAGCCATACAGAAGTTATTCACTTACCCACTCCGTTGCTAGCGTCCCCGTCTCCATGGCTCCGTCTAATTTCGGTGTCTTCTTGCTTTTTTAGACGCGCTTGCGCAGATGGGTCTTCTCTAGAGATGATCGAACATGTTCGGCCCCGCCCCTTTTCGCCCGAACACCGAACTTTGCGAGTACTTCCGTGTTCGGGCGAAAAATGTTCGGCGGTCGCCGTGGCAGCGCGGGGGGGTGCGGCGGGGAGTGGGGAGGAGAGGGAGAGAGAGAGGGCTCCCCCCTGTTCCCCGCTGCTGCCGCCCGCGCTGCCACGGCGACCCCCGCCCCCCGGCGGCCCCCGAACCTTTACGCCCGAACACTGAAGTGTTCGGGAAAGCCGGTGTCCGGGTGCGTAAGTGTCCGTAACGGACACGTTCGATCATCTCTAGTCTTCTCCCATCAGCTCGGCTCCGCCCCCTGTAAGCGTCATCGCGTAGCTCCGCCCCCGTCACATGTGCCGATTCCAGCCTCCTGATTGGCTGGAATCGGCACATGTGACGGGGCGGAGCTACGCGATGACACGTACAAGGGGGCGGAGCCAAAACGCCGGTGCTGCCGAGCCAAGCCGAAGGGAGAAGACCCATCTGCGCAAGCGCGTCTAAAAAAGCAAGAAGACACCGAAATTAGACGGAGCCATGGAGATGGGGACGCCACAACGGAGCAGGTAAGTGAATAACTTCTGTATGGCTCATATTTAATGCACGATGTATATTACAAAGTGCATTAATATGGCCATACAGAAGTACTTAACCCCACTTGCTTTCGCGAGACAACCCCTTTAAGTTAAAATCTACAGTACTACCAAAGACCACTAGGTTTTACACGGCAAAGAGTTCTCTAATGCAAACTGTTTTACTGTATATACTGTATGTATACTTTTGTATATACCAGTAGTCATGTGCTGATATACTTACTTCACTGCTCTGCAAATCTTTCAGAAGACTATGGGTCTTCCAAACATCTGGATATTTTTAAAGTTTAGTGGTAGAATATTTCTTACTGCAGCACACCATATGGTATATGTAGAAATTTAAGGTGACCAGATTTTCTCAGGGTCAAAGAGGGACATAGGGGTGTGTTCAGGAGGGCGGGGCTTATCACAACGTATGATTTTACCTTAGTCATTATAAAAAGCACAGGGACGGTTAAAAAAAAAAAAAAAAAAAGATAGGGAGTAAATTCTGCAGCATTTCTGAGTAAAAAAAAACCAGTCAAAATACATACCATTAGTGCAGATTTTGAATGGAAATCAGCTGCATATGCGCAGCTGATTTCATAGTATGTGGTGCTCCCCCTCACCTCCTCCGTAGGCTTCCTCATGTTAGCGCTCACCAGCTTCCAGTTCCCAGTGGCCTGTAGCGGCGTCACATCTGACCAGGTCGCTGGGAAACGGAAGCTGGAGAGCGCTGACAGCGGGAAGGTGAGGGGAAAGTGCCACTGCGCATCTGCAGCTGATTTTTTGTCACAATCTGCACCAATGGTACAGATTTTGACTTTTTTGTTCTTTTAAGCTGCGAAAAATTTACACTGCGGTCATTCTGCAGCATTGCCACCATGTGTAAACAAACCCCAAGTCAGCTTGAGGTATGCTGCCAGGTGCAGAGTGGCCTCAGTAGTAATAGTGTTCCCTATACCAGTCCCAGCAATAATAGTGACCCCCCACAGTACCTCAGTAGTATTAGCACTCCCCTATACAAACCCCAGGAATAAGTGACCAACCACAGTATCCCTGGCAAAAATAGTGACCCCCCACAGTATCCCCAGCAATAGTAGTGACTTCCAGTATCCCCAGCAATAATAGTGATCCCCCACAGTACTCTCAGCAATAATAGTGACCCCCATAGTATTTCCAACAATAATGACCCCCACAGTATCCCCAGCAATAGTATTGACCCCCACAGAAGCCCCATAGTATGAGCGCTCCCCCTATGCTTACTTTTTGCTGGTCTTCACAGCGCCAACGTTCCTCTCAGCGCAGCTGTCGATGGGTGGAAGTGTGTGTGCCCACAGCAGCGGTTCCTCCCCTCTCCTCTTGTGGATGTCAGGGGAGGAAGGGACGAAGATCCCAGATGCGCACACTGCCATCAGAGTGATTACCGTCCGGGGAGCTGCGGCACTCTGGCTAGTAATCACTAGAATGGTGACCCGACTTCCCGAAAGCGTGGATAAATGGTTGTCCTGCTGGGGTCCTGGCAGAAAGCAGGACACAGGGTCCCAAAGCGGGGCTGTCCTGCCTAAATTGGGACAACTGGTCACCTTAAGAAATCCCTTCTACCAGTATTTAGGTAGCATACAGTAAACGCTTAAGGGTAATGTATAATCAGAAAAGAAAATTATTCAAGTGATCTGTTTTTATAAACTCTTGTATTTTGGTGGTGCTTTTATGATTATCCATAAAAAAAAAAAAAAAAAACAACTTAAAATATTTAAGCTTTCACACTGACCGCAATAAGGTGAAACGGTTTCCTGCATCTCACTTGTCAGCATAGATTTTGAGAAAATGAGCGAAGTGAGGTCATGAAGTATGTCAATGACAACTCTACTACACTGCTGAAAGTCTAGATAAGGCAGGATAGAAATGCTATATATGGGAATAAGGCTGCTGTCACACAGGCGTTTGGAAAAACACAGGGTTTTAAAACCTGGCATTTTACAGAGTTTTCAAACGTGTTGGACAGCGTTTTTAAATGTACCCAATCATTGCAATGGGAAATGAACTGTGTTAAAAATTGCTGAAATGCACTAAAATGAAGCGGATAGTATTCAAAAATCAAACACGCATCTGAGAACCCCCACTGAAATCAATGGAGGCATTTTACAGCGTTTAGCGTGACGCTTGAAATGCTGCACTAAATGCTGTAAAAAACGCTAGTGTGAGAGTGGCTTAAGGCTCCCTATGCATCTACCTTGCAGGGGACGTACTCATCCCTAACTGTAATAGACTTTTCTGTGTCAATTGATTCTCGTTCATTATAACATTGACTGGCTCAGCCAAAAACAATAGAAAGATTTAAACAGTTGTGATAAGGTATACCACAACAGGATAGAGAGTACGCAACTAAACCTCATGTACATTGTATCAGGTCTAATATATCACATTTTACAGAGATTGGATAAAAGTCTACCTATCACTGTTATAATGCCATGTTTTATCATGTTAAAAAATCCAACAAAGATGAATGATTTCAGATTTATTTCCACTTTCAATGTGACCCATTATTTATCTGTGCAATTCAATAGTAAACAGAATCATATTTGTCAGATTTTTTTAACATAACAAAACCATGGGGTGTGTAGACTTTTCACTGCAGAGCTATAAGTGTTGAGTGTTCAAAAGGATATGACCATCTAAGAATCCGTACCAGTAATAATACGGCGCAAAATAATAGATTCACATCAATAATGAACAGAGTAGTAAGAATAAACACCAGTAAATGGCAAATACAGACGTATCAAGCACTAGCTTGACTGACATGGCATGCTATATAGAGAGGTTACAGCACAGCTACACTGTTTGCACAGCCTGTAAACCATTAGGCCTGTTTCACACGGGTGATATCACCACAAGAAAAGCGCAGCGATATTGCATCGATGTTGTGTGGGATTTTGCTATGTTTTTTTGCGGCGATATTGCGATTTTGTGTCGCTACAAAGTCACGCGACTTTGCAGCACCACGTGCAAAGATTTTTTGGGGGGTGGGGACTTGCAATATAAGCCCTACCCTGAATATAAGCCATAGCTGCATAAGAAAAAAAATAAAAGAATGCAATGCATCACCTCTCAGATGCTGTCAGCTGCAGCGCGTCTCTCCTGAAATCTTTTGCTAGCGCTTCCAGGATTGGATGTTCAAATTCTCTGCCTCCAGGAAGCACTGGCTGTGATTGGTTCTCGAGTGCCACGGCTCAGCCAATCAGAGCCAGCGCTCCATGAACCAATCACAGCCATTTAATGCAATGGCTGTGATTGGTTCATCATGTTCTTCAAGTGCTGTAAAGATGACTTATGGACTAATATGAAATGTATGGAATGAAAGCTGCTGCTCCAACTCATGTAGTGGCCGTTGCCTGTAATTGTAGGCACAGCTCTTAGTAATTACAAGTGCAAGCCATTACTCAGGGGTTGGAGCAGCAACTTCTGCTCCGTACTGTGTGTTGCAGTGCTGACAGCGGGCATGGAAGCAGCGGACCCCTACTTATCAGCTGTAGTACCAGCAAGTTTCTTTAGGCCTCATGCACATGGTCATATGCAATTCTAATTGCCGCGTGGGAGGTCTTGAGCTCTGTACTTTATGTTTTTGTTTTTCAAAAGGAATGTATCATCCTTTGAAAAGGCAAGGAATGCATATTCTTTTTTTCTAAACTATTAAGTTTTTCTGACTGTAGATTATTTCATTCTATCGTCTTGTTGTGGAATACCACTCACTAGAGCCAGTCTCCGGGAAGATAAGGGTTATTCACGGCCAACCAAGAGCATTAATGACAAATCCAGATATTGCTCCCAGAATGGGATGGGCACTCTATTATTATACATATACAATCTTCATGATACATCACGTCCTCATCCTGATTGGATGCTTAACATTTGCAGATTAATTCTATTGGATACATTGTAGACAGGGCCTTTTACTTTTGACATTTACGCAGTTAGCAACCTACTATCAGGATAAAATATATCTAGTCTGGTCAGAGTTAATCTATAAACTGAATATGTAGTAATACAGCAAAACAGGGGGCTTGTAATTATAAATATAAGTCTACAAAAACTATTCGGGGAGGCCATCTTGCCTTAGCTGATATTAACATTATTCAGAGATGCTCTACATTACACACATGAACATAGGAACCAATCGTCTGGAGAAGACTCAAGCTGTATTCTCTGTTCTGTGCAGAAGTCATTGTGCAGGGTAACCTATAATGGTTAATACTGTGTTATGCAATATATTTATATTATCTGTTATCCTTCATTGTAACAGTGATCTCCCAGGATATCATTCATCCCTGGAATTCAGCGCAGAACATGCAGAAAACAATGAGTGTGCGCACTGGATCAGGGAGTCAGTTAAAGGGGTTGTCTCGCGAAACCAAGTGGGGTTATACCCTTCCGTATGGCCATATTAATGCACTTTGTAATGTACATTGTGCATTAAATATGAGCCATACAGAAGTTATTCCACTTACCTGCTCCGTTGCTAGCGTCCTCGTCTCCATGGTTCCGTCTAAATTCGCTGGCAGCTTGCTTTTTTAGACGCGCTTGCGCAGTCCGGTCTTCTCCATTCAGCACGAGCCGCTTCAGTGTGCTCCCCGCTACAGCTCTTCTGCGCATGCGCAGACGAGCTGTCACTGCTCGGGAGAGCGCTGGAGCGGCCATTCTGTACCTTCCTCTGTTAGAGGAAGGTGCAGAAACTGGAGCTGCCCAGCGGAGAAGCCCAGCCCAGCCCAGCAGCCCCGAGAAGCCTCCCAGGTAAGTGATGGGTCGGGGGGGGGGCTGCCGCTGCGCCGGGGGGGGCTGTCGCTGCGCCGGGGGGGGGCTGTCGCTGCGCCGGGGGGGGCTGCCGCTGCGCCGGGGGGGGCTGCCGCTGTGATGGGGGAACTAGCGCTAGGCCGGGGGGGCTGTCGCTGCGATGGGGGGGCTGTCGCTAGGCCGGGGGGGGCTGCCGCTGCGATGGGGGGGCTGTCGCTAGGCCGGGGGGGGCTGCCGCTGTGATGGGGGAACTAGCGCTAGGCCGGGGGGGCTGTCGCTAGGCCGGGGGGGGGGGCTGTCGCTAGGCCGGGGGGGGGGGCTGCCGCTAGGCCGGGGGGGGGGGCTGCCGCTAGGCCGGGGGGGGGGCTGCCGCTAGGCCGGGGGGGGGGGGCTGCCGCTAGGCCGGGGGGGGGGGGCTGCCGCTAGGCCGGGGGAACTAGCGCTGGGCTCCGGAACCTAGCGCTGGGCTCCGGGGCCTTCACCTGGGCTGAGGGTCTAGCGCTGGGGAGCCGGGGGCTAGCGCCGGTTACCTGCTGCCTGGCGGTGGGCGTCTGGTCGGCGGCTGCGGGGCGTGTGGTCGGCGGCTGCGGGGCGTCCGGTTGCCATGGAGACACAGCTGGCGGCGTCTCGGGAGCGCGCACGTCGGGCTGCAGCGAGCGACGGGGAAAGAGCCGGCGGCCATCTTGAGGAAACTTTTATAAGTTGCTGAAACGCTGGAACGGTAAGTACGAACCAGCTAGAAATGTCATTTACAGGGGTAATTAGTAATGTATGTTTAATGGGGGGGACTGGGCAAAAAAAAAAATTAACTGCTTCCTCGAGACATCTCCTTTAAGTATAAGAAACACCTCCCCGGACTACAGGGAACATGCTATATAAGCACCAAAACTTAGGTTATGGAGGTTCCCTTTAGCGGCTTGTCTATTTTGTGCCTTGGGGCTCTTTCACACAGGCGTATGCGATTTGGAGAACAAATAATGCTTTTTTCCATGCGTATCTATCTGCATATTGCACTGTACATTTTCAGCCCGCAGGGCATGTTTATTTGCCTGCAACAAACAAGATGCACGGTTACATCCGCCTGGCGCACTAAAGCAACACGCCTCTGTACGGACGCAGGATTGTGGACTTTAAAAACGGCAATCACACACATAGTATTGCAAGGGTAAATTGCACCTCTCCAGGCTAAGATGGAAGGACACCTGTCCCTTACTAATCAGGGAGAGTAGGGGACTCCTGCCTAAAAGCGTGGTGCTCGTCCCGATAAGGTCAGCCCCACTGCCTTCATCAGGGACCTGGCTATCCCTAATCAGGAACCCTGAGAAGTGCACAAAACACATAGGATACGACACTGTTCACACACTTTACACAGAACAGGACTGCACATAGAACACGTCTGGCCACCTGCACAGACATACAAAACACGTCACTGTTCACAGCAACATACAGAGTAACACAACCACACAGAACAAGACTGCACATAAAGCACATGTTTGGCTACCTGCAATGACATACCACATGTCACTGTTCACACCAATACATATAGTTGTGCATACAACATAACAGGAACCCCACCCAGAGCTCACATGCATACAGAGGGTGAATCATAGCTAGTCCAAGCGTACTCATACCAAGGCAATAGAGAGTCAGCCACCGTGATGACATAGGGAACAGTGTCAGGCATCACACACTGACACACACATAGGACATGAGACGTCTGGGGGCCACACCTACCCATGGGTAGGGAGAAACCTGTGCAGTCACAGTACCCCACACACTACACAATGTACACACCCCAGAACGCAGGGAGGGGAGGACAGCAGGTGCCCAGACCGTCTACAAGGGATGAGAGAGGGACACCACAGACAAGCATGCACCACACCAGCTCTGAGTGGGATTACCAGTGATACATAAAGCACTAAAATGACCAGCAATCTCTCCCAAGAGTTGCTGGTATTTATTTGCAGCAGACCAGGGGGATTGGCTGCTGGAGAATACCACACCCAGCCAGCTCAATTAACCCCTACCTGTGAAGGTGTGCACAAGGAAGCCTGTAGAACCACAGGTCCCAGATGCACAATCTTAACTCGCATCACTTAAAAATGGGTAATTAGTTCCAGATGTGTTTTTTTCCAGCGAATTACGAGAGTATTACAAATATCCATGTGGATTGAGCACGCATTTGCGCACTTCCATATTGACTATTATGAGGGCCTTTAGTGTGCAAATGAGCAAAAAAGTAAAGCTAGCTGCATTTTCTTTGCTCGACCGAAATGCCCATGCAAAGTACAGAAATGTGAACAAACCCATTGAAATCAATGGGTTCTATTTTCTGTGTACAGTAGAGATGAGCGAGCATACTCGCTAGGGACAATTGCTTGATCGAGCATTGTCCTTAGCAAGTAACTCCCCGCTCTGGAGAAAAGGTTCGGCTGCCGGTGCGGGTGACAGGTGAGTTGCGGCAGTGAGCAAGGGGGAGCGGAGGGGAGAGAGGGAGAGAGAGATCTCCCCTCCGTTCCTCCCCGCTCTCCCCCGCAGCTCCTCGCCCGCCGCCGGCAGCCGAATCTTTGCTCCCAAGCGGGCAGGTACTCGCTAAGGGCAATGCTCGATCGAGCAATTGCCCTTAGCGAGTATACTCGCTCATCTCTAGTGTACACCTGTATGAAGGAACCCTTAACGACCAAGCTATTTTCATAGTTTTATCATTGTTGTATTGAAAGTGCCATACCTATTTAATTTCTTTGTTGCCATAGCTGTATGAGGGCTTGTTTTTTGTGTGGAAGAAGCTGTATTTTTTAATTGCACCACTCTAGGTTATAAAAAAATGTATTAATTTTTTTTGGAGGGGGTGGGGGATTATTAAAAAAAATAAAAAATACACCATTGTTTTTTGGGAATTGTTTTATTGGTGTTCACCATGTGTGAATAAAAACATGACATTATTCTCTGGATCGGCAGGATAATGGGGATACCAAATTTATGTAGTTTCTGCTTTTGCACACTAAAAACACTGAAAATAAAATCATTTTGCAGCATTAAAAGACCAAGGACATTTTTATTTTTCCCATTATAAGACTTTTATTTTTTCATCGAAAGAGCTGAATAAGGACTTACTTTTTGTGGAACAACCTGTAGTTTTATTGGTTGTATTTTGGCTACTATTTAATCACTTTTCATTCTACTTTTTGGGAGGTAGGAGCAGGAAAAAATCAGCAATTCTAGAGTAGATTTTTAGTTTGTTTTTTTTAAACACCATTTATAGTGCAGCATAAATTACATTTTCCCTTTTATTCTGCCAGTCAATAGTATCTTGCATTTATTATAAGCTCCTCCATTTAGCATTTGGTCTGTCTGTCTCTAACAGGAGGTGGTGTATTTGCCCTCCCATTTACTTTGGTAAGTAAATAGGGACATTCTTTCTGTGATTTTGTTATATCTTCCCTATTTCTGTGTTTTATTTTTCTAGCATAGTACACTGCATTACTTCTGTAATGTAATATACTATGCATATGCCTTTAGCTCCTGCTAAATTGCATAAGACAGAGCTTTAAGTTCACGCCATATATAGTAACAATGGTGCAGGCTTAAGGGCTTATTCACAGGAGCGTATATCGACCGCTGTTTTCACGGCCGGCCGATATACGCTACCATCTGAGCTGTCTATTCCCTTTTCTCCCCTTTGCCGTATCTTTGCCATGGGAGGGGGAGGGGCTAAGCTCCAGCTCCCTGTCCACCCCTTGTCCACAGCTTAGCTCCGCCTCCTCCCATTGCAAACAGCCGGAGGGGAGGAGAAAGGCAGAAAGCCAGCAAGAGGGAGGGAAGGGGATAGACTGCTCAGATGGTAGCATATATCGCCCGGCTGTAAAAACAGTGGCCGATATACACTCCTGTGAATAAGCTCTAAAGCCCATGACCAAGTGCCATAAATCTATGGTGCTTATTCACTAAGGGGTTAAATATAGACAGTGACATAGAAGTTTTTAAAAATGCCCCAAAAATATAAATTATGTTTGCTTTAAATGGTATGTCATTTTCTGATGCCTCATCTCCTTTAAGATGATCAGCCTCAAGACCCTTGTGAATTTGTTGGATTTATTTAAAGCACAAACAACCCTTTTATGGCCGCTTCTTTCATAGCACTGCTTTTCATTTGAATAGACCATTAAAAAATAATTTCATACAGCGTCATCTATTCCCAATTAAATTGCGCAAGTTTTGCTTTTGCTAAGCATATGTAACACAGCTGATTAGGTTATCGGTAATGCATTATAATAGTTATTAGAATGCAGGACATTTATATGCACAATGAATTATTACAATCAGTTTACACGTGAGGATTAAAGACTGCATGAAACGACAAAGTCAGCTCTGCTACATCTGTAATGGGTATAATGTGGTAGCATCATAAATACAGTTAACCACAAACTAATACCTAACTGATAACACTGGGAGAAGGCCAAGTCCCCTTAGCATGAGCTTTGTATGAAATCACAGACACACTGCACCATGCAGATTTATCTCCATCACAAGTGTAGCTTCTCGATTACTCTCAATGCAGAGCTTTCTCTATTATGTCATGTTAGTGGGTGCTTAGACAAAACTTAAGTAGTCTGATTGATAACATGAAAGAGTAGTAAATTAGCAGTAATCCAATGTAAACTCTCTACTTCATTCCGCAGATTAGCTCAACAGGACACTTGGAGGCTTGTGTTTGTCGAAATGTTAAACTTTCGTCATGCTGCTGCACCCTCTGCCAGATACATGCCCACATCACATTACCAAACAATTCAAATAAAGCGATAAAACTACGGCACCACATCATAAAGTAATAATCGGACTCCCTTATGGATGAAGTAAAAGACCTAAATCTAAGAAGTCAGTCCCAACAGGGGAACCCCATACTGCCAAAAACTACACTGCAGTAGACCTCCAACATTATTACTACTAAAATATCCCTCTTCGAAAATGCAGGCAGCAGCCCGGCTTCCCGAGCCAGAACGCAGACAACCTTATTATTAGATGCAAGCAGTTTCCAGTAGATGGACAGTTATTTCTATGTGTCTACCACAGGCTGGGATTCCATACATGAAAACAAAACATTTCTCAAAATAAACTAATTGATGGAGACACACAAAAAAATGAGTGTGGCTTTATAATAATCTTGAAAAACACCTGCTGGAATTTGTCTTGGCAAAAGCCAAGGCAAAACTTCTGGCCAAGTTGAAACACAAATAGAGTTGAAATGGCAGAAAGTAAGCTAAAGCTTTTGAAGTTTCCTTTTCGTCTTTTCATTCTCTGGAAAGCACTTATTCTCTCACCACAACTTTGTACAGCGTGTCCCAAAGGTGTGTTTTGGAGTCCGGTTAAGTTATAAAATGTGCGACGGTACTGTACACAATTACTGTACACCTATTTCAATAAGTACTATGTTTATACAGAAGAGAACAAAAACAAAAAGCTCTATTTTCATGTTAATAAAAAGGAAATAACCTAAATATTGAAACCTCAAAATGTAAGAATATTTTCATAAAAATATACATTTCGTGGAAGAGCCATTTTCTAACCGTGTTGGCTCAGAACATTAAAACAATTCACTGTAGAGAGGCCCAGTACATACATGGAGGGGCTATTGGAAGAGATAGTGGTATAGTTAAGAGCTGAACCACTATCGAAAACGCAAAAGGATACAATTTTCATAGTAGTTTTTGCTCCTTATTGTAGGCTGCAGTATTAGAAAATTTGTGTCCAAGTGTTTCTACAACAAACAGTATTTGCCATATACGTGCTACCCATTATACGTGCTGATTATACCCATTAACAGGACTAGTAAAAAAAACCTTTAGAAAACCACTATACCTACTGCAATTGTAGCAAAGTCTCGAAAGACAAAGCTGAAATGTGTAAATGGGATTGTCTACTTACTAACAGTGGTCATAAAACTGCTGATATCATAAAAAACGTTGCATTGAAGGGGATTATGATAAAGAACTAGGATGCACACATAGTAACCATAGTGATTAGGGTGCTATCGTATGGCATCAGCTCCAACTTGTAGGTGGTGGTACGTAGCTGTGAGCAATTGAAGAAGTCAGGACAACCACCGTGTCATATTTTTAAAGGGGTTTTCCGATGCTCAAACATTGAATGCCTATCTATCAGGTCCGTGTGGCACACAAGCACCATGCTCAGCACCAACGCAGGGTGACATTTACAACCACTGCAGTTGACAATTCCATGCACTGTAGAACAGTGCACACCATGCTGTGCCCAACAGTAGCACCACTACAGGGAGAAGGAAGCCTGGCCCTAACCTAGCAGGGCGGTGAAGGGTCCCTGCCTAGAAGCAGAGTAATCGCCTCAATAGAGATGGCCCAACGGTCGTCTTCCTGGGCCCTGATTGTCCCTATAGAGTCTCCTGGAGAGACAACCCAAACAGCAAAGCAAATCAAAAATCAAAACAGAAATATGACTGAAAAGTAAACCGCAGCAACTTATCTGGGCATAGTAGTACACCCAGCACAAAGGAACTCCAATCTCCAACTACTCCTCTATGGAGCTGAATAGGCAGCATTGAGCAAAGGAAGGGGTGAGAATATGAAGCTTCTTCACACCTTAGGACTGGCAGAGCAATAAGAGAACTCCACCTACAACCTTCTCCCAGGCATGACTAATCCAGCATGATTCCATGCAGCAAAAAGAGACAGCCCCTAGCAGTCACTGCACATGGTGCATTAACCCTTGTCCTGCATAACAAGGTGACAGGTCTTGGCCTGCGTCGAGACCACCATGTCACGATGTTGTCGCAACCGACAAGCGGCGACACTATCCTTTGGATAAGCCATCAATTTTAGATCGGTAGGTGTATAACTAAGCACCCACAATCGGCTGATTAAAAAAGGCAATTGCAATCTGGAAAGCACAATTTCTTCTTTTAATTGTTTACCAGCCAAAGCTGGTTTTGTTGTTTTTTTACAGCATTAATCATGCAGCATAAATGATAAGATACATTTTTTCTGCGGGTCAGAATAATTACAATGATAACATTTTTTTTTTAGGTTTTTCCATTTTTGCACAATAAAAACCCTTTTTTGGAAAACATTTTTACACATCATCGCATTGAAAGTCCCATAACTTTTTTTAAATTTTTCCAAATATGGAGCTTTATGGCGGCTGTTTTTTTGCATGACGAGCTGTAGTTTTTATTGGTAGCACAAAAAGCGTACATGCAGCCTTTTTGATCACTTTTTTTATTAATTTATTTTTGGGTTTTATGTTTGTTATACAGTGTTTGCCATGCTGGATAACTAGTGTGTTCAATTTATTGTGCAGGTCTTTATGGATACAATGATACCAAATATGTGGGATTTTTTTTATTTATTATTATGCATTATTTATATTTATTCATTTTTTTAGGTTCCTGTAGGAAGCTGAAACCATAACAGCTATGATCACTATAATAATGCATTGCAGTACTTAAATGAATGGCTGTGATTGGTTCATTGAGCACTGGCTCCGATTGGTTCTTGAGCGTCATGACTCAGCCAATCACAGCCAGGCTTCCTAAAGGTGGAGATTTTAAACCTCCAATCCAGGAAGGGCTGCCTGAAGACTACAGAAAAGTGTGTCAGAGCTGCAGAGATGACGCGTGCCGGAGCAGACAGTGCCTGATGGGGCTTATGTTTGGGGTAGTGTTTATATTTCAAGCCTCACTTCCCCCCCAAAAAATCCCAGCAACAGAGCGATACAAAGTCACGCGACTTTGCATTGTTATGTGTGATTTTGCAGCGATGCAGAATATCGATTTTGCACAGAACACAGATATAATATCACTGATTTTCTTGCAGTGATATCTCGTTGCCTGTGTGAAAGCTGCCTAAGTGTTATAGTAACATTTTAACAGTGTGTAAGGCTGGAAAAAAGACCTATGTCCATCTAGTCTAGTGTATTTCCCCCCTACAATGTTGACCCAGAGGAAGGCAAAAAAACCTCAATGGAGGTAGAAGACAATCTTTCTCATGTTAGGGGTAAAAAGAATTCCTCCAAGTCCGTCAATCTGAATAATCCCTGGATCAATAACCCTCTTAAAGTAATTAGTGACTATAACATATAATATTGTAACACTCAAGAAAAGCATCCATGCCCCTCTCAAACTCTTTTAGCAAGTTCACCCCGTCCTTAGGCAGAGAGTTCCATAGTCTCACTGCTCATACAGTAAAGAACCCCCTTATATGTCAGTGTAGAAACCTTCTTTCCCATAGATGCAAAGGGCAACCCCTTATTACTGTCATAGCCCTGGGTATAATAGATTATGGCAGAGATCTCAGTATTGTCCCATGATATATTTATACATAGTTATTAGGTCACCCTTCAGATGTTTTTTTTCCCCTAAACTAAATAATTCCAATTTTGATAACCTCTCTAGATTTGTAGTTCATCCATTCCATTTATTACTTTAGTTGCCCGCCTTTGTACCCGCTCAAGCTCTGATATGTCCTTCTTGAGTACCAATGCCCAAAACTGCATACAATATTCCATGTGTGGTCTCACCAGTGACTTGTAAAGAGGAAGAATAATGTTCTCGTCGTGCCCCCAGAACTCTTTCGATTCTATGTGCCTTGGCAGCAGCTGCCTGACACTGGTTGCTCCAGCCAGTTAAGCATACAGTTAATTAAAATCCCCAAGTCCTTTTCCACTTTTATTTTTAGGAGTTGCTGTGCACCTAATGCTGTGCTTGGCAAAGGCTTTTAGCCACAAACGTGATTTTTTTATACATTATCTACAAAATGTTATGTTTTGCTAAATAAAAAACTGCATGAAGGTACCTAGGAGTGTTTTACAATGTGCCATGTGCATTTTAGTATAATACAATTTTTAATTTTATGCACATGTTACTTATGAGCAACGTGTAAAAATTGTCTTGAAACCTCTCCAATAAAGGGTTACAAGAGGATATTGGTTGGATAAGGAAAAAACTTAGTAGGTCAATAAGCCACAGTAGCCGATTCTGCTCATAGTAGCCAATCTCGTCACTGCTTTACTTTTCTATTGACAACTCTTGTACTTTTCATTTGCTCTACTTTTGATAAAGAACTCAGATGCTCAAAAAAAACAAAAACATTAAATCGAATAGAAATAGGAAAATAAAGTTGATTCATAATGGGCTTTATCAAGTATAAGTCTAAGCCTCATAGTATGTAATTAATTATGACTGTTAAATAAAAAAAAAAGTACTGAAGAATGAAATTCAAGCCCCATGGTACAAAATACCAATAAAGAATAAAGCAGAGACACACAGCCAGAAATCTAAAACAGAAATCGCCTTCATGCTGCCAAATGTACCCGTGAAAAATTCTACTTTCCTTCTACCTTGAATTATACAAAGAACTACAGACCAAAACACCTTGTGTTACATACTTCAATTTCACTAATAAATTGTAAACCATGCAGTAATTCTGGAGGAATGTAAAAACTGTGATACAGTGCAAGGCCAAAAGGTTCTGAGGTTGTTACAGAGGGGTTGATATGCCAAGAAGTTCTCTTTTGTTACTCTTTCACAAAAAAGACAATAAAATGAGAAGTCTGAAATTGCAAAGTGTAGGGAGTCTAAGGAAGGTAGGGCTGGGTCTTCTACCAAGCAAAATACTCAGAGTTTCCAGTTCAAACCTATAAAAGTCAGGAAAGGGATTAATGTAGATTGATGCTGGATGGAGGTATTTTCTTGCAGACGAAAATACAAAACAGAGCAGAAACTCTTACCTTGATCTTGGAGCTTTATATATTTAATCTATAATCAGTCTAAGTACTGAAAAAGCAGCTGCCTCAACTAGAGGATACATGTTCTCCCTGCTAGACTACCCAGAGGACATATATACGTTAATTATACAGGTTTATCCCTATACAGAAGGAATTCTATTTCTCTTACAGAATCCGGATCAAGCAAGATAGTGTAATTCTTCCATTTCTCCATAATTTTCATTAAATTGGTGTAATTTCTGTTATTGATCTCATTGGCGATACGCTAGCTTTTCCTATGTTCTTTGGGTTTATTTGCATAAGCGTTTGGAATCTACATCAGCCATCCCATCACTCTTGACAGCAAGAATAGTTAGGTATGCAGTGCTGTTATTGTAATAGAAAAAGTAAAAGAAACTTTAATGGAACACTGACAGGTCTCATTATAACTCAGTGGGTCAAAGAGAGGTCTGATGGGTCCATGATACAAAGGATCCAATACAGTGTAATGGCTTCTATTATAAACAGGACATTTTATAATCGTCAAAAATGGAGGTTGTGTGAAAAACATGATATGGGATTATAGCAATAAGTACCTCTTGACTTAAGACTGCCACTTTCCCCACCACCACTACCAACTAGAAGATACATTAAAGGGAGACTTTGACTTGCAAAAAAATACACCCTGATTGAACTTGGAAGTAGTGGTGGGTTGTGACATGCCATTTATTGTGCACATGACCGCTCAGCCACTAACAGGCTACAACAGCCATTGAAAAATCACTGCTGAAGCTTGTGAGTGGCTGAGCGGACACATGCACAATGAATGGCATGTGACTACCTGTCACTTCTTCTAGGATCCGTGCGACAGGTGCCATGGGTTGCAATGCTGGACAGGGAGCCACTGGGGTAGGCAAGTATTCAATTTCTTTTTTTAACCCTATATATATATATAATGGGAGAATTAGCTCACGTAGAGCGCAGGGTTGCAATGTGAGCAGCAGTCAGAGACCACAACAGCATATAGAATCCATACAGGTTTATTAGAAAAGCATAAAAATAAACAAAATACGGCCTTAACTTCACGCATAAAACAAGACCTGCTTATCCAGCACTTCCTATACAGACGGCTTGCTGCAGCCGTACAAAAACCACACGCTTGTACCAAAGTCCAGTTTGTCCCTTGGTAATGAATAAGGCGTCTCATGAGACCAGCAGCTAGCAGTTTCCAGCATCCAGCAGCACCCGGCCTTCTCCTCGTCTGCATGGCTGCAGACTTTACGGACTAGGTTAATTACTCAGCCTCTGCACTTGGGGAGCTTGCCTCCCCCTATTAAGACCTGGAGTGGAGGGGGTGGAATGAACAGCCCCACTACCAAGCCTGCCATCCATTCCCAAAAAAAGGCCCAAACATGCTTTACACAAACATCTCCAGTAACTAACTTTGCTGGAGATCACGTCACCCCTGGTTTTTCCCGTGTCTCACGTAGTGACACACGAACTCCCTTCGCGCCCACTGGGCGAAAGATCTGACCCGAGGTGGAACATACCGACCATCCATTATTATCCTCTTCAGTGTCTCACAATATATATAAGTAAATAATGTCATGGAAAACCCATTAACCCCATAGTGACCGCCCTATAGTGTTTTTACATCTTGCAGCTGCAAGACATGTATGGAGGGAGATCGCGCTGCGACATCTCTTTATACATCGCAGGCGTCAGCGGTTTCTTGCAGCTGACACCTGCGGACAATACCCCCACAAGCCATGTGGCCGATTGGGGCTGTTAACCCTTCAAATGTCGCTGTCAATTTTGACAACAGCATTTAAATTCCCTGAATGGTGTTCGGGGGTCCCGGACGACCTCCTCCCGTGATAAGCTTACAGGGAGCTGTGTGAGTGTCATGGCAGCCCAGGGCCTTCTGAAAGGCCCCAGGGCTGTCTCGACAGTATGCCTATCAAGACATCCCTGTAGGATGGCCTGAAAGATTATAGTATGATGTAATGCTATGGCATTACATTATACTGCAGGAGCGATCAAAGCATCGCATGTTGTGGTCACCTAGGAGGACTAAAAAAAAATATGCAAAAATAAAAACAAAGTTTCCTAATTATTTAAAAAAAAAAGTAATAAAAGATCAAAAAAAACTTTTGCCATATTTACAGTAAAAGACTAAATAATAATACAAAAATACGGGTTTGGTATCGCTTGCGTCTGTATAGGTCTGATATATCAAAGTAATGCATTATTTACGCATACGGTGAACGTCGTCCAAAAAAAAATAAAGAACGCCAGAAATGCGCTTTTTTGGTCACTTTGTCTCCAAGACAAAATGTAATTAAAAGTGAACAAAAAGTCGTACGTATTTTAAAATGGTACCAGAACGGAAACGACAGGATGTACTGCATAAAATGAATCCTCATACAACTATCTTGATGGAAAACTAAAGTTATTGTGAGCAGAAAATGGAGACAGAAGATAATTTTAAAAAATTAAATATCTTTAAAAGAAATACAAGTAGTACAGCAAAAAAAAAATATATATAAGTTTGGTATGAAAGTACCGTATTTTTCGCTCCATAAGACGCACTTTTTTCCCCTCCAAAGTTGGGTGAAAAAGTCAGTGCGTCTTATAGAGCGAACGTGCCGAGATCAGACCCCGCCGGAGCTGAAGAGGATTGCAAATCCTTCAATCCTTCTCACTGTGCTGCCGGCCGTTTGCATACAAAGCCGGCACAGCAGTAGAGCAGAGCGGCTGCACAACAGCTCATTGCTGGGGGCGGGGGAGGAGCAGGGAGCAGAGCGGCCGCACAACAGCTGATTGCTGGGGGCGGGGGAGGAGCAGGGAGCAGAGCGGCCGCACAACAGCTGATTGCTGGGGGGGGGGGGGAGGAGGAGCAGGGAGCAGAGTGGCCCGTACAGCAGCTGATTGCTGGGGGCGGGGGGGGGGGGGGGGGGGGGGGGAGGAGCAGGAAGCTATTATACAGACAGGCAGCTCCTGCTATATTGCTGACAGTGTGATAAAGATAGCAGGTCCGCTCCACACCAGCACCCAATACAACAGCTGACTAGTGAGAGGGAGCTGCTGCTCTCCCCTGCATCAGCAGTCAGCTGTATGTACAGACACTCTCACATCTGCCAGCTACATAGGAGAGGGAGGGGCAGAGGGAGAAAAAGCTGCCTGTATTGTGTATATATTTGTGCCTAGTTATGCATAACCATAATGATACATGCCATGCAGGGTTCCTGGAAAGTTGGGTGCCAACTAATGGAATCATTACATTATCACACATCTCTTACAGGATCCTGAATGCCAACTGCAGAGTTATGCATCCTAAATGACAGGTTGACCTAGTGGTATATACTTCATTCCGAGGCGGTACTACTGCTGTTTATTTCTCCTGTAATACCTCCCTCACTGCCTGGTCTGGGGAGTTCAAAATATTTTTCTCCTATTTTCCTCCTATTTTCCTCCTCTAAAACCCAGGTGCGTCTTATCATCAGGTGCGTCATATAGAGCGAAAAATACGGTAATTGTACCGAGCCATAGAATAAACTTATGTTATTTTTGTTGCAGTTTGTGCGCCATAGAAACAAGACGCACAGAAAAATGACAGAATGTAATTTTTTTTCCATTTCTCTCCACTTCGAATTTTTAAAAGGTTTTTGAGTACATTATATGGTACATTAAATAGTACCGCTGAAAAATACAACTCGTCCAGCAGAAAACAAGCTCTCATATAGATCGATGGATAAATAAAGGAGTTACGATTTTTTTAAAAGCGGGGAGGAAAAAAGGAAAATAGAAAAAAAAACAAAAAAGCTTGGTCAATAAGGGGATAAATTAAGCTCTGATATATCTAAATTCTGTATCTATAAAGAAACTTTGCATAACTATGTGTCGCCATAGTTACTGACTACAGTACAAACAAACCTTGTGCGGTCTGATTCTGAAGTCATATATCCCTGCATTTTCTCTGCCTTCTTTCCAACTATTGGTAGGTGAGCAAGATAATGGCGTGGACAGAAGGGAATGTGGCTTCAGGATCCAGGTACACACGATTTGTTTGTAGTCTGCTCCCTTGACAGCCATGGACACACATAGGTGTGCGTTAGAGCTGTAGACTAAAATGGCTTATTTTAAATCAAAATTGATTGAAAAGTTGCTTTATCCTTTTTTTTTTTTTTTTTTTTTTTTTTTTTACTGTTATACCAAATTTTCTTTTTTTATTTCACTCAATGGTGTAAAATATGTGGTGCTATATATAAATATGGTCATGCTGTATTTAAGCTCTTTAACCATATTCTTTCTTGCCAGACTCCACGTAGTACTGCTGCTAACTCATTAAATAGCTTTTTGGACTTAAGTGGAGCTGCAATTCTAATAAAAGATCATTAAACTATACTTATCTTTACCATCTTCAGCTGAACAATGTTAGTATTAACAATACAAAGGAGCTAGTGTTGATCTTTTAAAAGGAGCTGAGCCATTAAGACTTAAAATGTTTGTAGCTGTATGGAATTTTACTGACTGTTGTGTGATGGAAATGTTACTATTAGAACTATACCACACACTGGAATTTCAGGAAGATTGGAGTAAATTAAGGTTACAGTAAGACTATAGAAAGCATCTCAATACAAAAGGTTTTTACAAAAGTAGTTCTGTGGTGCTGTTTTGCTGAATTACCCATTTATAAAGTTGACCAACTACATATTTCCAACTATGGTTTTGAAAAAATAGCTGTAGCTGGAAATTTCGATCAGCAAAGAGCATTAAAATTAACCATAACGTTCATCCAAAAAGGTTTGTGGATAGAACTAAAATATATCAAGTACTTTCCATGGTCGAAGCTTCTATCCTTTCTCTCTCGTTTTTTTTTTTTCTCCTTCCACTCATTTACTGCTATCATGTGTCTCACACATGGGCCACATAAAATCGTAGTTTGTTAGTTATCATATCCTGGCTAGAATACTTCAAACACCCTGTGGCTTCCCAATAATCAAGCTGTTAACCTCTAATGAGTCCTACCGCTTTACTCATCCACCTAAATCCTCAAACATTAACTATCAAGCGTTCCATGGTCTGCCCATTACCCATAGGATGCAATTCTGAAACCCTGCCCAACTGAAAAACCTGTCACCATTTCCTCAATAACCCCCAGATACTTAAGTACATGAAAATTCTGTCAATTACTGTTCCATCTGTACAAATACAATCACTTTGTTAAAACCTCGAATTCTCTTTTCTCTTCGTTTCTGGAGCCCTATGTTATTTGCCACTCTCCAACCAATCAAACCTCTTAATGTATCCAGAAGTCTCTAACAAGCTTATAACTTGGTTTATAGTCTCTCCTTAAAACCAGGACTGCAGTACATTAAGATTTTTTCAGCACAACTTTCCAATTTTAACTATTAAACTACATGTAGCCCTAGCTTAATTGCTGCCCCAATACTGCACTGAGAAATGTGTTGGCACTATACAAATAAAGATTATTGCCTCAACTCACATAAGATTAGAGATGAGCGAACGTACTCGTCCGAGCTTGATATTCGTGCGAATATCAGGGTGTTCGGGATGCTCGTTACTCGTAACGAGTACCACGCGGTGTTCCGGTTACTTTCAGTTTCCTCTCTGAGACGTTAGCGCGCTTTTCTGGCCAATTGAAAGACAGGGAAGGCATTACAACTTCCCCCTGTGACGTTCAAGCCCTATACCACCCCCCTGCTGTGAGTGGCTGGGGCGATCAGATGTCACCCGAGTATAAAAATCGGCCCCTCCCGCGGCTCAGCTCAGATGCCTTGTGAGTTAGCTGAGGGACAGTGGTATCGTGCTGGAGCTGCTGTAGGGAGAGCGTTAGGAGTTAGTGTAGGATTCAAGAACCCCAACGGTCCTTCTCAGGGCCACATCTAATAGTGTGCAGTACTGTGTTAGCACTGTAATTTTTTTTTTTTTTTCAAAATTGGATCTGCAGAGCATTGCGCCCTGCAATAGGGACAGAAGTGGTGGTTAGGCAGGGAGAGTGTTAGCAGTGAGTGTAGGCTTCAAGAACCCCAACGGTCCTTTCTAGGGCCACATCTATCCGTGTGCAGTACTGTCCAGGCTGCTGTTAGCAGTGTTGCATATTTTTTTTTCTTTCTCAAAACCGGCTGTGCAGACCATTGCATCCGGCATTAATACTACAGGGATAGAATTGTGTAGGCAGGGCCAGAAGACATACATTATTCATTGAATACACGCAGTGTGGCTTGTCCTTTGAAAAACAAGGGAAAAAATTCTATTTCGCCTGCCTCTGACAGTCCTCAGGGCTCTGGGTACGTGTGTGCTGCGTGCAAAACGTTAAAAAAAAATCAGACGCAGCCAGCTACATTTTACTGCAGGCTTGCGCCAATTTTTTTCCTGCATGGGAAATCCCTGATCTGCTGGAGCGAATAACTTTCCATCACTGCATTTCTCTGACACATTTGCAGGGCCACAACACAGTTATTAAACTTAGTAGTATTCATTGAATACACGCAGTGTGGCTTGTCCTTTTGAAAAACAAGGGAAAAAATTCTATTTTGGCTGCAGGCTTGCGCCAATTTTTTTCCTGCATGGGAAATCCCTGATCTGCTGTAGCGAATAACTTTGCATCACTGCAGTTCTCTGACACATTTGCAGGGCCACAACACAGTTATTAAACTTAGTAGTATTCATTGAATACACGCAGTGTGGCTTGTCCTTTTGAAAAACAAGGGAAAAAATTCTATTTCGCCTGCCTCTGACAGTCCTCAGGGCTCTGGGTACGTGTGTGCTGCGTGGAGAACGTTAAAAAATCTGACGCAACCAGCTACGTTTTACTGCAGGCTTGCGCCACTTTCTTTCCTGCCTGGGAAATCAAATCACTGGTAATACACCATGCTGAGGGGTAGGGGTAGGCCTATAGGACGTGGAAGCGGGCGAGGACGCGGAGGCCCAAGTCAGGCTGTGGGCACAGGCCGAGCCAGTGCGGTGTCCAGGGGTAGAGGCAGGGCCAGACCGAATAATCCACCAACTGTTTCCCAAAGCGCCCCCTCGCGCCATGCCACCCTGCACAGGTCAAGGTGCTCTACAGTGTGGCAGTTTTTCACAGAGACGCCTGACGACCGACGAACAGTGGTGTGCAACCTTTGTCGCACCAAGATCAGCTGGGGAGGCACCACCAACAGCATGCGCAGGCATATGATGGCCAAGCACCCCACAAGGTGGGACGATGCCGGTTCACCGCCTCCGGTTTGCACCACTGCCTCTCCCCCTGTGCCCCAACCTGCCACTGAGATCCAACCCCCCTCTGAGGACACAGGCACTACCGTCTCCTGGCCTGCACCCACACCCTCACCTCCGCTGTCCTCGGCCCCATCCAGCAATGTCTCTCAGCGTAGCGTCCAGACATCGCTAGTGCCACAGTTTGAGCGCAAGCACAAGTACGACGCCACGCACCCGCACGCTCAAGCGTTAACCTTGCACATTGCAAAATTGATCAGCCTAGAGATGCTGCCGTATAGGCTTGTGGAAACGGAGGCTTTCAAAAGCATGATGGCGGCGGCTGCCCCGCGCTACTCGGTTCCCAGTCGCCACTACTTTTCCCGATGTGCCGTCCCAGGCCTGCACGACCACGTCTCCCGCAACATTGTACGCGCCCTCACCAACGCGGTTACTGCCAAAGTCCACTCAACAACAGACACGTGGACAAGCACAAGCGGGCAGGGCCACTATATCTCCCTGATGGCACATTGGGTGAATTTAGTGGAGGCTGGGACAGAGTCAGAGCCTGGGACCGCTCACGTCCTACCCACCCCCAGAATTGCGGGCCACAGCTCGGTGGTGGTATCTGCGGCAGTGTATGCTTCCTCCACTAAAGCACCTCCTCCTCCTCCTCCTCCTCCTCCTCCTCCAACGCAACCTCTGTCTCGCAATCAAGATGTGTCAGCAGCACGTCGCCAGCAGTCGGTGTCACGCGGCGTGGCAGCACAGCGGTGGGCAAGCATCAGCAGGCCGTGCTGAAACTACTCAGCTTAGGAGAGAAGAGGCCCACGGCCCACGAACTGCTGCAGGGTCTGACAGAGCAGACCGACGGCTGGCTTACGCCGCTGAGCCTCCAACCGGGCATGGTCGTGTGTGACAACGGCCGTAAGCTGGTGGCGGCTCTGCAGCTCGGCAGCCTCACGCACGTGCCATGCCTGGCCCATGTCTTTAATTTGGTGGTTCAGCGCTTTCTGAAAAGCTACCCCCACTTGTCATACCTGCTCGGAAAGGTGCGCCAGCTCTGCGCACATTTCCGCAAATCCCACACGCACGCTGCCACCCTGCGGACACTGCAAAATAGGTTTAATCTGCCAGTGCACCGACTGCTGTGCGACGTGCCCACACAGTGGAACTCTACGCTCCACATGTTGGCCAGACTCTATGAGCAGCGTAGAGCTATAGTGGAATACCAACTCCAACTTGCGCGGCGCAGTGGGAGTCAGCCTCCTCAATTATTTACAGAAGAGTGACCCTGGTTGGCAGCCATCTGCCAGGTCCTTGGAAAATTTGAGGAGTCTACCCAGGTGGTGAGCGGGGATGCTGCAATCATTAGCGTCACCATTCCTCTGCTATGCATCTTGAGAAGTTCCCTGCAAAGCATAAAGGCAGACGCTTTGCGCTCGTAAACAGAGCCGGGGGAAGACAGTATGTCGCTGGATAGTCAGAGCACCCTCCTGTCTATATCTCAGCGCGGTGAGGAGGAGGAGGAGTAAGAAGATGAGGAGGAGGGGGAAGAGACATCTTGGCCCACTGCTGACGGTACCCATGCTGCTTGCCTGTCATCCTTTCAGCGTGTATGGCCTGAGGAGGAGGAAGAGGAGGAGGATCCTGAAAGTGATCCCTGGCACACATGGCTGACTTCATGTTAGGATGCCTTTCTCGTGACCCTCGCGTTACACGCATTCTGGCCACTACGGATTACTGGGTGTACACACTGCTCGACCCACGGTATAAGGAGAGCCTTTGCACTCTCATTCCCGAAGAGGAAAGGGGTTCGAGAATGATGCTATACCACAGGGCGCTGGTGGACAAACTGATGGTAAACTTCCCATCCGACAGCGCTAGTGGCAGAAGGCGCAGTTCCGAGGGCCAGGTAGCAGGGGAGGCGCAGAGATCATGCAGCATGTACAGCACAGGCAGGGGAACATTCTCCAAGGCCTTTGCCAGCTTTATGGCTCCCCAGCAAGACTGTGTCACCGCTCCCCAGTCAAGGCTGAGTCTGCGGGAGCACTGTAAAAGGATGGTGAGGGAGTACGTAGCCGATCGCACAACCGTCCTCCGTGACGCCTCTGCCACCTACAACTACTGGGTGTCGAAGCTGAATACGTGGCCTGAACTCGCGCTGTATGCCCTGGAGGTGCTTGCTTGTCCTGCAGCTAGCGTCTTGTCCGAGAGTGTGTTTAGTGTGGCTGGGGGAATCATCACGGATAAGCGTACCCACCTGTCAACCGACAGTGCCGACAAGCTTACACTTATCAAGATGAACAAAGCCTGGATTTCCCCAGACTTCTCTTCTCCACCAGCGGACAGCAGCGATACCTAAGCAATACGTATTCTGCACCCGCGGATGGAAACATCGTTCTCTCTCACCATCCAAAACGGGGACATTTCTGCTTCATCAATCTGTGTATAATATTCCTCCTCCTCCTCCTCCTCCTCCTGCTCCTCCTCCTGAAACCTGACGTAATCAGGCCGAACGGGCAATTTTTCTTAGGGCCACAAGGCTCACTCATATAATTTTTCTAAACAATTTTTATACGTTTCAATGCTCTTAAAAGCGTTGAAACTTTAACTTGAACCAATTTTTCGTTAAACTGGGCTGCCTCCAGGCCTAGTTACCACATTAACCAAAGCGATTAATAGGTTTCACCTGCCCTCTTGGTTGGCCATGGCCAATTTTTTGGATGTACATTAGTACTGTTGATACAGCAATTTTTGTGGCCCCTCGCCTACAGTGTAATCATAGCAATTTCTATGTTCTTCGCCTGAACTCATGGTACAGAAAGGTGTGTGGGGTTGGCCTACACTTTAGCTACATAAATGTAACTTGTGCCTTGTCTATACTGCAGCTACTGAAATGGAACTAAGACTGCGCTCCCACTATACTGCTGCTTCGGAATTGTTACTGGGGCCTGTATTGAGTGCTACTATTACTGAAATGGAACGCATACTGTGCTCCCCCTATAATGCTGCTAGTGATATGTTAGTGGGGCCTGTCCTAATGCTACGGCTGAAATGTTACTAATTATGGGCTCTGCCTATACCGCTGCTAATGGTATGTCTCTGGGGTGTGGAAACAGAGGCTTCCCAAAGACATGATGGCGGCGAGGCCATTTCCCACCAACGCTGTTACTGTTAAGGTGCATATAACCACGGACACGTGGAGAGGACACGTAGTGCCTCAAAAACATCCCCCGCCACAGCCCACTTAATCCTGGCCACATTCCGAAAACCAACAAAATAAAACCGCGCTACTAGGTCCGCAGTCACCAACACATTACCACCAACGCGGTTACTGTTAAGGTACATATTACCAGTCTGACTGGGGCATGCAGTGTGGGCCGAAGCCCACCTGCATTAAGCACGACATTACTACCTCAGCTGTGTTGGGCAATGCAATGGGATATTTCTATGTACCGCCGGTGGCTTCCTGGCACCCACCCATGCTGTGGGTCCACAGGGAATTATAAATGCATCTGTTTCCACTTGTAAAGAACCACAGTCAGACTGGGGCATGCAGTGTGGGCCGAAGCCCACCTGCATTAAGCACGACATTACTACCTCAGCTGTGTTGGGCAATGCAACGGGATATTTTTGTGTATCGCCGGTGGGTTCCAGGGAGCCACCCATGCTGTCGGTCGACAGGGACTTCACAATAGGGAGTTGTACCTGCCTGTGTCTATGAATTAAAAAGCCCGGTCTGACTGGGGCATGCAGAGACACCTTGACAGAATGAATAGTGTGTGGCACATAGGTTCCCCATTGCTATGCCCACGTGTGCAGCTCCTGATGGCGGTGGCACAGGATTATATTTCTCATTGCTTCTGTACAGCATTGTGGGCTATCGCCCCGCCCCTTTTAAAGAGGGTCGCTGCCTAGCCGTGCCAACCCTCTGCAGTGTGTGCCTGCGGTTCCTCGTCATGGCAGACGCACTTCTAAATAGACATGAGGGTGGTGTGGCATGAGGGCAGCTGAAGGCTGCGCAGGGACACTTTGGTGTGCGCTGTGGGGGGGAGGGGGGGCGGTTGGGCAGCATGTAACCCAGGAGAAGTGGCAGTGGAGTGTCATGCAGGCAGTGATTGTGCTTTGTTGGAGGTAGTGTGGTGCTTAGCAAAGGTATGCCATGCTAATGAGGGCTTTTCAGAAGTAAAAGTTTTTGGGAGGGGGGGGGGCCCACTCTTGCCGCTATTGTGGCTTAATAGTGGGACCTGTGAACTTGAGATGCAGCCCAACATGTAGCCCCTCGCCTGCCCTATCCGTTGCTGTGTCGTTCCCATCACTTTCTTGAATTGCCCAGATTTTCACACAAGGAAACCTTAGCGAGCATCGGCGAAATACAAAAATGCTCAGGTCGCCCATTGAGTTCAATGGGGTTCGTTACTCGAAACGAACCCTCGAGCATCGCGAAAAGTTCGTCCCAAGTAACGAGCACCCGAGCATTTTGGTGCTCGCTCATCTCTACATAAGATATTATATAATAATCATGAGAAAATACACCCTCAGTGAATTCTATGGTTTTATGCAACAAGACATAATAAAAAAAACATCTAGTCCTTAGGCTGGGTTCACACGGCCGTGACAGGCTCCGCAAGCAAAATTCCGCACCGGAGCCAATCAAGGCGCCCCCCCCCCTAGAGACCCCATACTTACCTCTGGATCCGCCACCCGATGTCCCGCATGACACTTCGGCGCGCATGCGCAATAGAGAGTGTGATGCGCCGGCCGCATCACATGACGCGCCCACAGCGTCACATGACGCGCCCACAGCATCATATGACGCGGCTGGCGGTAGGCGGGGAAGCGGTTTCATGCTATCTTCCGCTGTGCTACAGGGGAAGATAGCGTGACGGGCGGCTTCCACTGACTGCAATGGAAGCCGTCCGCGCATAAACTCGCGGCAAATAGAGCATGCCGCGGGTGAGGACGGGAGATTTCACGATGCGGAATTCCGTGGTGGAATTCTGCATCGTGAGCATTGTGCTATTAGGTTCAATAGAATGTAACAGCTGCGGGGGAACGCGGTGGAAATCCGCCCGTGTGTAGCCACCCTTAGAAGATCTAAAAATTAGAGAAATACAACTTCAGATGAACACCACCGCATGTCAAATTAGACAGTGTCATTGTTCATTTAACAAGAATAGGTCAAAATGCAGAACAATGTGTGAAAAATTAAGTATACCCAATGAATAGAGATGAGCGAACGTACTCGTCCGAGCTTGATACTCGTTCGAGTATTAGCGTGTTCGAGATGCTCGTTACTCGAGACGAGTACCACGCGATGTTCGAGTTACTTTCACTTTCATCTCTGAGACGTTAGCGCGCTTTTCTGGCCAATAGAAAGACAGGGAAGGCATTACAACTTCCCCCTGCGACGTTCAAGCCCTATACCACCCCCCTGCAGTGAGTGGCTGGCGAGATCAGGTGTCACCCGAGTATAAAAATCGGCCCCTCCCACGGCTCGCCACAGATGCGTTCTGACAGAGATCAGGGAAAGTGCTGCTGGTGCCGGAGCTGCTATAGGGAGAGAGTTATTTTAGGCTTCAAGAACCCCAACGGTCCTTCTTAGGGCCACATCTGACCGTGTGCAGTACTGTTGAGGCTGCTTTTAGCAGTGTTGCACAATTTTTTTTTTTGTATATCGGACATGCAGAGCATTGTGTCCGCAGTCTGCAGTCATTGTACAGAGTATAGGGCCAGTACTGGTGAGACAGGGAAAGAGATATTCAGGCTATATAGGCAGTGGGCTTTTTCCCAAACATTGGGGAAAAATACTATATTTGGGCTGCCTGTGACCGTCTTCAGTTTACTGCCTGTCTGCTGGGGGTAGTAGTCCTAATTAATACGCAGCTAAGCGTTACAGCAGGCTTGCGCAAAATTGTTTCCTGGATCTGCTGTCTCTGTTACATGATCGCCGTCATCCCGCCAGAGGGAAAGAGTATACATAATATTATACGCTGCCTACAGTATCTGTCTGCTGTATCAGCTCAGCATTTAAAAAAATAGAAGCAAAATACTTAAGGCCTACTACTGGCCTTTGGCCACTTGACTGCTTCTGCGCTGTGAATTCCACTAGCTCAGTCATACGCACCTACGTCTCACTACAGGCGTGCGCAAAATTGTTTCCTGGCTCTGCTGTGCGTTCCGTAAGGGAAGTCAGCCTCCAACCACAGGCCAATAAGTGGCACATTTAATTACAGCGTTCTGTTTCTGCACTACTGGTAATACAGCATGCTGAGGGGTAGGGGTAGGCCTAGAGGACGTGGACGCGGGCGAGGATGTGGAGGCCCAAGTCAGGGTGTGGGCACAGGCCGAACTCCTGATCCAGGTGTATCGTAGCCGACTGCTGCAGGATTAGGAGAGAGGAACGTTTCTGGCGTCCCCACATTCATCTCACAATTAATGGGTCCACGCGGTAGACCTTTATTAGAAAAGAGCAGTGTGAGCAGGTCCTGTCGTGGATGGCAGAAAGTGCATCCAGCAATCTATCGACCACCCAGAATTCTGCGCCGTCCACTGCTGCAACTCTGAATCCTCTGGCTGCTGCTCCTCCTTCCTCCCAGCCTCCTCACTCCATTACAATGACACATTCTGAGGAGCAGGCAGACTCCCAGGAACTGTTCTCGGGCCCCTGCCAAGATTGGGCAGCAATGGTTCCTCTCCCACCGGAGGAGTTTGTCGTGACCGATGCCCAACCTTTGGAAAGTTCCCGGGGTCCGGGGGATGAGGCTGGGGACTTCCGGCAACTGTCTCAAGAGCTTTCAGTGGGTGAGGAGGACGATGACGATGAGACACAGTTGTCTATCACTCAGGTAGTAGTAATTGGAGCAAGTCCGAGGGAGGAGCGCACAGAGGATTTGGAGGAAGAGCAGCAGGACGATGAGGTGACTTACCCCACCTGGTTTGCTACGCCTACTGAGGACAGGTCTTCAGAGGGGGAGGCAAGTGCAGCAGCAGGGCAGGTAGGAAGAGGCAGTGCGGTGGCCAGGGGTAGAGCAGGGCCAGACCGAATAATCCACCAACTGTTTCCCAAAGCGCCCCCTCGCGCCATGCCACCCTGCAGAGGCCGAGGTGCTCAAAGGTCTGGCAGTTTTTCACTGAGAGTGCAGACCGACGAACAGTGGTGTGCAACCTTTGTCGCGCCAAAATCAGCCGGGGAGCCACCACCACCAGCCTCACCACCACCAGCATGCGCAGACATATGATGGCCAAGCACCCCACAAGGTGGGACGAAGGCCGTTCACCGCCTCCGGTTTGCTACCGTCTCCTGGCCTGCACCCATACCCTCACCTCTGCTGTGCTCGGCCCCATCCACCAATGTCTCTCAGCGCACCGTCCAGCCGTCGCTAGCCCAAGTGTTGGAGCGCAAGCGCAAGTATGCCGCCACGCACCCGCATGCTCAAGCGTTAAACGTGCACATAGCCAAATTTATCAGCCTGGAGATGCTGCTGTATAGGGTTGTGGAAACGGAGGCTTTCAAAGGTATGATGGCGGCGGCAGCCCCGCGCTACTCAGTTCCCAGTCGCCACTACTTTTCCCGATGTGCGGTCCCAGCCCTGCACGACCACATCTCCCACAACATTGTACGCGCCCTCACCAACGCGGTTACTGCCAAGGTCCACTTAACAACGGACACGTGGACAAGCACAGGCGGGCAGGGCCACTGTATCTCCCTGACGGCACATTGGGTGAATTTAGTGGAGGCTGGGACAGAGTCAGAGCCTGGGACCGCTCACGTCCTACCCACCCCCAGAATTGCGGGCCCCAGCTCGGTGGTGGTATCTGCGGCGGTGTATGCTTCCTCCACTCAACCACCCTCCTCCTCCTCCTACGCAACCCCTGTCTCACAATCAAGATGTGTCAGCAGCACGTCGCCAGCAGTCGGTGTTGCGCGTCGTGGCAGCACAGCGGTGGGCAAGCGTCAGCAGGCCGTGCTGAAACTACTCAGCTTAGGAGAGAAGAGGCACACGGCCCACGAACTGCTGCAGGGTCTGACAGAGCAGACCGACCGCTGGCTTGCGCCGCTGAGCCTCCAACCGGGCATGGTCGTGTGTGACAACGGCCGTAACCTGGTGGCGGCTCTGCAGCTCGGCAGCCTCACGCACGTGCCATGCCTGGCCCACGTCTTTAATTTGGTGGTTCAGCGCTTTCTGAAAAGCTACCCACGCTTGTTAGACCTGCTCGGAAAGGTGCGCCGGCTCTGCGCACATTTCCCCAAGTCCCACACGGACGCTGCCACCCTGCACACCCTGCAACATCGGTTTCATCTGCCAGTGCACCGACTGCTGTGCGACATGCCCACACGGTAGAACTCTACGCTCCACATGTTGGCCAGGCTCTATGAGCAGCGTAGAGCTATAGTGGAATACCAACTCCAACATGGGCGGCGCAGTGGGAGTCAGCCTCCTCAATTCTTTACAGAAGAGTGGGCCTAGTTGGCAGACATCTGCCAGGTCCTTGGAAACTTTGAGGAGTCTACCCAGATGGTGAGCGGCGATGCTGCAATCTTTAGCGTCACCATTCCTCTGCTATGCCTCTTGAGAAGTTCCCTGCAAAGCATAAAGGCGGACGCTTTGCGCTCGGAAACAGAGGCGGGGGAAGACAGTATGTCGCTGGATAGTCAGAGCACCCTCCTGTCTATATCTCAGCGCGTTGAGGAGGAGGAGCATGGGGAGGATGAGGAGGAGGGGGAAGAAACAGCTTGGCCCACTGCTGAGGGTACCCATGCTGCTGGCCTGTCATCCTTTCAGCGTGTATGGCCTGAGGAGGAGGAGGAGGATCCGGAAAGTGATCTTCCTAGTGAGGACAGCCATGTGTTGCGTACAGGTACCCTGGCACACATGGCTGACTTCATGTTAGGATGCCTTTCTCGTGACCCTCGCGTTACACGCATTCTGGCCACTACGGATTACTGGGTGTACACACTGCTTGACCCACGGTATAAGAAGAACCTTTCCACTCTCATACCCGAAGAGGAAAGAGGTTCGAGAGTGATGCTATACCACAGGACCCTGGCGGACAAACTGATGGTAAAATTCCCATCCGACAGCGCTAGTGGCCGAAGGCGCAGTTCCGAGGGCCAGGTAGTAGGGGAGGCGCAGAGATCAGGCAGCATGTACAGCACAGACAGGGGAACACTCTCTAAGGCCTTTGACAGCTTTATGGCTCCCCAGCAAGACTGTGTCACCGCTCCCCAGTCAAGGCTGAGTCGGCGGGAGCACTGTAAAAGGATGGTGAGGGAGTACGTAGCCGATCGCACGACCGTCCTCCGTGATTCCTCTGCCCCCTACAACTACTGGGTGCCGAAGCTGGACACGTGGCCTGAACTCACGCTGTATGCCCTGGAGGTGCTTGCTTGTCCTGCGGCTAGCGTCTTGTCAGAGAGGGTGTTTAGTGCGGCTGGGGGAATCATCACAGATAAGCGTACCCACCTGTCAACCGACAGTGCCGACAGGCTTACACTCATCAAGATGAACAAAGCCTGGATTTCCCAAGACTTCTCTTCTCCACCAGCGGACAGCAGCGATACCTAAACAATACGTAGGCTGCACCCGCGGATGGAAGCATTGTTCTCTATCACGATCAAAAACGTGGACCTTTTAGCTTCATCAATCTGTGTATAATATTCATCCTCCTCCTCCTGCTCCTCCTCCTGAAACCTGACGTAATCACGCCGAACAGGCAATTTTTCTTAGGCCCACAAGGCTCAGTCATATAATTTTTGTAAACAATTTTTATACGTTTCAATGCTCATTAAAGCGTTGAAACTTGCACCTGAACCAATTTTTATTTTAACTGGGCTGCCTCCAGGCCTAGTTACAAATTAAGCCACATTAACCAAAGCGATTAATGGGTTTCACCAGCCCTCTTGGTTGGGCATGGGCAATTTTTCTGACGTACATTAGTACTGTTGGTACACCAATTTTTTGGGGCCCTCGCCTACAGTGTAATCCAATTAATTTTTTGCCCACCTGCATTAAAGCTGACGTTACATCAGCTGTGTTGGGCACTGCAATGGGATATATTTATGTACCGCCGGTGGGTTCCTGGCACCCACCCATGCTGTCGGTCCACACGGAGTAGTAACTACATGTGTCCACTTCTAAAGAACCCCAGTCTGACTGGGGCATGCAGTGTGGGCCGAAGCCCACCTGCATTTAATCGGACGTTACCTCAGCTGTGATGGGCAATGCAATGGGATATATTTATGTACCGCCGGTGGGTTCCAGGGAGCCACTCATGCTGTGGGTGCACACGGAATTCCCATTGCGGAGTTGTACCTGCCTGTGACTATTTATAAAAAACCGCGGTCTGACTGGGGCATGCAGACACCTTGACAGAATGAATAGTGTGTGGCACATAGGTTCCCCATTGCTATGCCCACGTGTGCAGCTCCTGATGGCGGTGGCACAGGATTATATTTCTCATTGCTTCTGTACAGCATTGTGGGCTATCGCCCCGCCCCTTTTAAAGGGGGTCGCTGCCTAGCCGTGCCAACCCTCTGCAGTGTGTGCCTGCGGTTCCTTCTCATGGCAGACGCACTTATAAATAGACATGAGGGTGGTGTGGCATGAGTGCAGCTGAAGGCTGCGCAGGGACACTTTGGTGTGCGCTTTGGACACTGCGTCGTGCGGGGGGGGGGGGGGGGTTGGGCAGCATGTAACCCAGGAGAAGTGGCAGCGGAGTGTCATGCAGGCAGTGATTGTGCTTTGTTGGAGGTAGTGTGGTGCTTAGCTAAGGTATGCATTGCTAATGAGGGCTTTTCAGAAGTAAAAGTTGTTGGGAGGGGGGGGGCCCACTCTTGCCGCTATTGTGGCTTAATAATGGGACCTGTGAACTTGAGATGCAGCCCAACATGTAGCCCCTCGCCTGCCCTATCCGTTGCTGTGTCGTTCCCATCACTTTCTTGAATTGCCCAGATTTTCACAAATGGAAACCTTAGCGAGCGTCGGCGATATACAAAAATGTTCGGGTCGCCCATTGACTTCAATGGGGTTCATTACTCGAAACGAACCCTCGAGCATCGCGAAAATTTCGTCCCGAGTAACGAGCACCCGAGCATTTTGGTGCTCGCTCATCTCTACCAATGAATCAATAACTCGTAGAGCCACCTTTAGCAGCTAGACGCTATTGTTTTTTTTATGACTATCAGTCTCTCACTTTATTCTGGAGGAATTTTAGCTCACTCCTATTTTTAACATTGCTTCCGCTCATTGATGTTTGTGGGCATTCGTTTCTGTCCAACTTCCTTAAGGTCCCACTACAGCATTTTAGTTGGGTCTGGATGGTGACGGGGCCATTGCAACACCTTTTCTTTTTAGATAGAGGAGGCTTTCTCCTGGCAACCCTTCTAAACAGGCCATTATTGTTCAGCCCTTTTTCTAATTGTATTGTCATAAACAGAGATGAGCGAGCACCAAAATGCTCGGGTCCTCATTATTCAAGCTTTTCGTAAAATTCGAGCGCTCTATTCGAGTAACAAACCCCATTGACTTCAATGGGAGACTGGAGCATTTTTGTATGGGACCCGCCGGTTGCCGAGCTTTTTCTTTTTTTCCTGTGTTCGTTCTCGTTCTCTCTCGCTAGCCACAAACTGCTGTTGACATGCACAGCGTCGCAGCAGAGAGGGGTCAAATCTGACACGTCAGCGGCGCGGAGGAGCCAAAACTGGGGCGGGGTTGAACACAGTGTGATGCTCGCTTGAGTAGCGAGCACCATCAAGTATGCTAATACTCGAGCGAGCATCAAGCTCGCAAGAGTACGTTCACTCAACTCTAGTCATGAACGTGAACATTTAACATGCTGAGGCCTTTAGCATCTGACATATAGTTCTTATTTTTGTTCGATTTCTCCTAGCATTATACGCTCTAACCTTGCGGTAAATTTGCTGGGATGTCCACTCCTGGGAAGACTGTCAACTGTCGTGAAGGTTTTCAACTTGTGAATAATTATAATAGATTATAATCTTTTTCACTGTACAATGATGGACTCCAAATTGTTTGAAAATGCCCTCGTATAACCCTTCCCAGATTAATGGCATTGTGTTTATAGATGCTTGAATGCTCCAGACCAGAAAACTGCTAAAACATTAGGTTTTATAGAGGCAGTCACACTTGCTTATTATTAATTAATCAAAGGCATTTGATTAGTAGCAGCTGGCTCCTACCCTCTTAATTTATATGGAAGTAGTAAAGGTATATTTAATTTTCCACACACTGCTTCTGCATTTTGGCACAGCTTTTGTTAAATAATGACATGGTGTAGTTTGTCATGTGTTGTTGTTCATCTGAGATTCTATTTACTTAATTTTAAAATCTTCTAACTACCAGATTTTTTTTTATTTTGTCCTGATAAGTGGAACCACAGAATTCAAAGAGGGTATACTTACCATATTTTTCAATCTATAAGACGCACCTGGGTTTTAGAGGAGGAAAATAGGAAAAAAATATTTTGAACTCGCCCACACCAGGCAGGGAGGTATTACAGGAGGAATCAAGTACCGCCACCTCGGAATAAAGTATATACCACTTGTAAACCTGTCATTCAGAATCCAGGAAAGCTAAGTCTAAATGTAATGGCGATCTTATTACGGGTCACCCAGCTTTCCAGGAGCCCTGAATGCCATGTTTGACTAGTTATAGCAATGTATGTGGTATACATGCTTGCATAACTCTGCAGTTGGCATTCAGGATCCTGAAAGAGCTGAGTGACAATGTAATGATGATTCTATTAGTTGTCACCAAACTTTCTAGGAGCCCTGCATGGCACATCTTATTATGGTGATATATGGTGTATACATTTGTGCACAACTAGGCACAAATGTATACACCATACAGGCAGCTCTTTCTCCCTTTCCCCGTCCTATGTAGCAGACAAATGTGAAAGCCTTTTGTACCCACAGCTGATTGATGGGGAGTGGGCAGCAGTTCCCTTTCACTAATCAGCTGTTTGTACCAGTGCTGCTATGGAACGGACCTGCTAACTTTATCACACTGTTGGCTCCAAAACAGGAGCCGCCTGCCTGTACAACAGCTGATTACTGAGCACTCTGCTCCCCCACTTCCTGCAATCGGCTGTTCTACGGCCACTCTGCTCTCCTGCTGCACATGCTTTGTATACGAACAGATGACAGCTCAGTAAGAAGGATTTGCAATCCTTTTCAGTTGCCGGCTGGGTCCAATTTTGGCATTTTCGCTCTATAGGACACACTGACTCTCCCTACCCCCCACTTTGGAGGGAAAAAAAGAGTGTATTATAGACCGAAAAATACTGTTGTTTTTCTCATTACTGTATACATATGCATTTGTGTATATTGGAGTACAGAGGTAGAAGGAATTCTTTCTTATGAGTATTGAGTACAAGGTATTTACTTTATAGTAAAGGGATTTAACTCCTTTATATTGTCTTGCTGCTTCATAATTTATAAAAAAAAATATATTACCAGTCTACTGTGCAGTAAAAGCAAGACTCACAAAAACTTATTTACAAATCATATGAGAAATAAAAGTAAGTTTAAGTCTTCCAGGGCAACTGCCCCTTCTCGAAGACAAGGAATTTTTATTCTAAACGGTAAAAGCTTCACATTTCAAATTTATTTTCGATTATATGGCAGCAAACTGTATTACTGCTGCCATTATTGTCCCAAACACGGTAATCATTAACATATCTGTGTTTGAATATTCTCCACAGTTATAATTTTTCAGTCAAGTGGACACTGGCCAACACAGCAGTTAAATATATTATTGCATTCGTATAAAAAGTGATCTAGATAAGCAATATGGAACAAAGGCATTGTGATGTACAACTCGGTGTAACCCTAGCAAAAAATGAAAACCGTTTCAAGGGTTTATAAAAACATGATCAATTATTCATTCAAAATTATATTTTCCAGATGGGCAAATGTCCCATACAAGATCTACTGTAGTGCTTATATGTTTTATGCTTCTGGACATATAGAATATCAAAAGAATGGCCCTGATCAAGAAAAAACTGACACTGTATTATACAAATCATGATGCTAAACAGAGTGTATGACTATCTTGTATGATCTACTTAATACATAAAGCTTGCACTGTGGGCAGCGACTAACAGAATGGTTTTTAACAAGGAGAAATGCAAAGTTCTACATCTGGGCAAGAAAAATGAAAAAAGCACATACAAAATGGGAGAAATTGAACTAAGAAGCAGCACATGTGAAAAAAAACTTGGGTATACTAATAGATCATAGACTGAACATGAGTCAACAATGTGATGCAGCAGCCAAAGAGGCAAACACAATTCTGGGATGTATTAAGAGTTCATAGAGTCTACATCACGTGAGGTAATTATCCCCCTCTACCCTTCCTTAGTCAGACCTCAGCTGGAATACTGTGTCCAGTTCTGGGCACCCCACTTTAAAAAAGACATAGACAAACTAGGGCAAGTTCAGAGAAGAGTTACCAAGATGGTGCGCGGTCTGCAAATCAAGTCCCATGAGGAACAGTAAAGGATCTGGGAATGCTTAGCTTGCAAACATTCCAACTCTACCCATCTATGATTCTGTCACCTGCCTAAAGCACAATAAGATAACTTATGGTGCTGTTAGGTGACAAGGAGCTGTATTTATTATACTACCCTCTTCCTGGTTCCCAGTGCCCGCTGCTGAAGTCAGCACCAGCCTAAAATCTGGCAATTTTCATGCGCATGCTCTTCTATACAAGTTTATGAGAGAGCATGCACAGGACTCTGAAAAGTGCTCAATTTTTGTCTGGTGTGACTTCAGCAGAGGGCACAGTGGGAACCAGGTAAAGTCAAAGAATCATAGAATCATTATATGATTCTACTTTGATAGTTAAACAAACTATGGGCAGATATTTTCCACTCTATTATTATTGTATAAGTAGATTATTGCATAAAGAACAAATACAATGTTTTTATCTGATTTATGTAATAAGAAAAAATGCTGAAAAGTCTTTGTTTTGGTCACCAAAGGAATTGCTGGAGCTTAAATAATGATAACCTAGGCTTAGGAAGAACCATCAGTGTTTGATCAGTGGAGGTGGGACCCACAGGACCACAAAAGATCAGCGGAATAAAAGGGTGCACCAGTGGAAGGGTCATGGCACTTACTGGAGCTTTTCATTCATTGTTTACCTAGACACAGCCACATATATACAGAAGTGTGGCTGTGTGTGGTACTACAGATCAGTCTTTCTTACCGCAGTGGGACCAAGCTACAGTAGCTGGCAAATGGTCAAGCAGCTACGTCTGTGTAAATTATGAAGGGTGAGCACTGTGGTTGTTTCATTGTGGCATGAATACATGGCAATGGTTGGATCATAAATGCTTGCATGTTTTGCATATGTTTAAATTTTGTTTTTACTTGGCTTCTATACATAGTACAGTACTTTATCACCCCATTACCCTAGTACCCATAAGAGAGGAGTACCTCCCCCCTCAGCCTCTTCACTCTAGTATGTACCCTTTACAACCAGCTCTTACTTCTTCACTATGGTAACATCGAGTCTTTTTTTTCTTCACTACTACAGGTTGTCTTCAAAACAGCATTGCCAAACTTATCTTTTACAATCTATTACATAATATCTAAGTGCCCAAGTGCCTACATTATATAATATCTAAGGTCCTACAGGTTTTTTATGTACAGTTTATATTTCAGACTGATGTTTTATTTTCCTAAGCTTCAAGATTTTGTGAATAATTTTATTGATGTCTATCATCATCATCCCTGGCCTGAAGAAGGCACCATTATGATGACATAATGTCTACCAACCTAATACATGTATTTATATATGCAGAAATGTTCAATCTTTTTCCTTCTCTGCCAGCACACCGCATCCAAATGTTTTGCAGATGGTCCTTTCTATTTGCATGCACTTCCCACACTTGTGCCTGGTTTGCAGAATTCTCAAAGCGCAATACTGTTGGAGAGGTTTTAGACTTTTAGAATATTAATATTTTATCTAAATAATTCTGCACTTTGGAGCACTGTCTATACTATTATTACTTCAGTCGCTCATAGCGATGTTGCTGGTGAAGTGGAGACTAAGTTTTTGGTATGAAGCTGTACACCTACATGCATTATACAAAAAGACAAAATGGCTAGTACCATTTGTAGCATTTCAACCATAGTAATAGCGTCTAATTCGATGCCACCATATACTCACTTTTGTAAAGAACACAAAGCTGCCATTAGACATTAGAAGTCCCTATTAGTCACCATTAGACAGAATTCTTCAACTTTCGCTATTATTAAGATAGTTAAAACTAAAGTTTTTTTTAGTAAAGCCAAAAAAACATTGTTATACTCTTTCGGGGAATAAAAGCTAAAGGGAATATCTAACCAATTTTTTCTTCATTAACTAAAACCAGTTAGAGAAACCATTTCCACTTTTCTAAATCATACACAGTAGCATAGTATGTAAGGCTGAAAAAAGACAAATGTCCATCCAGTAAAGCCTACTAGCCCCCCTCCCCCCCCCCAATGTTGATCCAGAGGAAGGCAAAAAGAGAACAATGAGGTAGAATCCCATTCTCCCCACTTAACCCCTTGAGTGGCACGCCCGGAAATTTCCCGGGACGAGCTCCACTGCTCATAGCGATAAAGCCCGGAAATCCGGGCTATGTATCACTATGGGAGCTGCAGAGCACAATGCCTCAAGCTGTGACAGTGTGCTCTGCCTGCACAGTCCCACAGAAAACAAAGCAAGGGCTATGACAGAAGCAGAAGATATTGCCGATATGCCGGCAATCTCCGCTTCTAATGTCCTGCTTTGTTTACAGGTTGCTATAGAGACCATCGGCTTGTCAGAAGCAAGCCGATGGTCTCTGTGGCAGGGAGAGCTTGTGCTTGGCTGCCAGAGGACAGCCAAGCACCAGCTCTTACAGCAGAGATCAGAGAAAACCTCCCATCTCTGCTGTGTTAACCCTTTACATGCTGCAGTCTATGTGACTGCAGCATGTAAAGGGCTGTCACTGCAGCATGTAAAGGGCTGTCACCATCGGACCCCCCCTTCCCCCCAGAATGTGATCAGGGAGTCCTGATGGGTCTCTGTGGAAGTCCACTAAAGGGACAAAAATAAAAAATTTTTTAAAAAAATAAAAAAGTTAAAAAAAAAAAAGTTACAAATTATTTAAAAAATAAAATAAATAAAATTAAAAACACTTGTCTCCCTTTACTTTGTGAAAAATTAAAAATAAAATTACACATGTGGTATCCCTGCATTGTAATGACCCAGAGAAGGAAGTTAGTACATTATTTAAACCCTTAATGAAACGGTCCCTTTTTTCTTCTTTCCCCCATTTCTTTTTTTCCTCCCCCCGTTTAAAAAATCATAACTCCTTTATTTTTCCATCGACGTACTTGAGCAAGGGCTCATTTTTTGCGGGATGTCCTGTAGTTAACGTTGGTACCATTTTGGAATACATACGACTTTATGACTTTATGATTTTTTTCTGGGAGACAGGGTGATTGAAAGTGCATTTCTGGCGTTCTTTTTTTTTTTTTTTTTTTTTGGATTACGTTCAGCGTGGGGATTAAATAATGCACTATTTTGATAGATCAGACATTTACAGACGCGGCGATACCAAATATGTATTTTTCTTTTAGGATTTAGATTTTTTTATTATAGATATGGCAAAAGGAGGGTGATTTAACTGGTATTACTTTTTTTCCCTAATCTCCCTACAAATTTTTTCACAAAAGTTATGCAATACATTATATATACCCAAAAATGATGCCATCAAAAAGTACAACTTCTCCAGCAAAAAACAAGCCCTCACATGGCCGTGTCAATGGAAAAATGAAAAAGTTATGGCTCTTGGAACGCAACTGCAAAATTAGTTGAAATTAAATGAATAGCCCATTTAAAAAACCTGCCCTGATGGGCACGACAGGGGGGTAGGAAACCCGCCACTCAAGGGGTTAAGGGAAAAAAATCCTTCCTGACTCCAATCTGGCAATCAGAATCATCCCTGGATCAACAACTCTTTTGATGTTATTAATGATTATAACATGTAGAATCGGTATTAATTTTTAGATTGTAGAATTTCTTATTCTGTTTTCTACATGACTATGGGGGCCTGCCAGAGCAGGTGTGTCCAACCAGCAGCCCAGAATGGCTATGAATGTGGCCCAACACAAAATCGTAAACTTACTTAAAACACTATGACATTTTTTTTTACATCATCAGACGTTACATGTGTTTGTGGTGACTTGGTGAGGGGCACATAAGCATTCTTATTGCATTATTACCGTAAATCATACACAACCTCTAATGTATTGCAAATGCTAGTAGATCATATACAATTGTATAGTTCATGCATAAACTTGATGACTTTACAGATGACTTTGGAATGAAAGGTCTGAAAAGCTTAATTAAATCGGAAATAACAGCTAATATTTTTGTTTCTATATGACCGCTAGGTGCAGTATAACTATGAATGATAAAATCTGCTCTAGTTTAATAACGGAGAGCCAAGATTTTTTCCCGGCATGGTACAGCAACCAGCATTTCATACGTACCCACCACACCCTGAAGTACAATAGTGAGTTTGAAAGGCAAAGCATTTTTTGGCAAAGAATATGCAGTTTCCTGAAAGCAAACAGGTAATGGAAATATCAGATTTTAAGTGGTGTGAAACTTCCGTAACATTGCTTAAAGTTACACTTTGTAAGGGTGCAGCCTGGTCGTAAAAAGTGTCTTATATCTAGCAGCAGAAAATTATTCAGGGCCCACACCCCTCTGAGGATGAATAGATGCTCTTAACGGTAAAACACAGTACATTCATATGGTAGAACATATATTTTATGTGCTTTATATTTAGGCAGCTACAGAAAGAATATTATTGGCACCTGTCAGCAGTTTGTACACCCATATCCCTGCATCTCAGCCCAATGACGAACATGTAAAATACACCAATGTTTAGAACTCCCTTGCTGGATTTGAGTTGAGCTACCTAGTGGTACTTCTAATTAACGTATGTTTTAAGATTTGTAATTATCAAGTGATCTTTATTAAAAAAAAATATATATGGCTTTAAAGAGAGATTCAGCAAATAAATGTCATTCTTTCCAGAATGAAAAAGTTATATATTTAAAAACATACACTCAATTAATCAGTTATTAATTAGTCTCTGATCTCAAGATCTCTGCTTGTAGTCATTCAGTACAAACATTTCCTCCTCTAAGTGGTGTAATTTAACTGCAGTTATTAAGTTTGTTAGTTATGTTCTATATGTTGTGTTTTGTAAGACTGGCGGTTAGCATGGAGCTCAAGAAACCCTGTAGCGAGAAGTACAAGGGGTGCAGCTAATACGTTTATTCAAAAGAAAGGATGAGACGGCATGAGAGGTTGTAGCATCCAAAAGAGCTGAGGATGAGTGTGCCACAGACGAAGAGTCCCTTCCACAAGTGGGACCTGCGGCTAGAATAGTGTCGAGTTCCAGTAATTGCTGGAGTAATTTGGAGAGCGTAACAGAACAAGAGACAAGAGCTCCAGTGCAACAAAGTACATTTCTATACTGGAAGAATCAGCCAAGCGGCCAGAGCCATGTAGTCGTGTCGCACTAGCTAAAAGAAGACAATAGAAGTTGTATCTGCTTTTGTGGGGGATCCCCACATGCAGGAACAGATAAGATATGGAGCATGGATCCCTGAAATGAACAAAATAACTTAACTGGGCAGCTCTTGCAATGTTATAATCATTTTGCAGGAATCAGTGGTGCAATGCATGAACATTTCACATTCTTTAGGAACTTTGTTATAAATCATACACATCACACACACAGCTCCGCTACATCAATCCTGACCCCACACACATCACACACACAGTTCTGCTACATAATTCCTGACCCCCACACACAGCTCCGCTACATCAATCCTGACCCCCACACACATCTCACACACAGGTCCGCTGCATCAATCCTGCCCCCCCCCACACACACATCACACACACAGCTCCGCTACATCAATCCTGACCCCCACACACAGCTTCACTACATCAATCCTGCCCCCCACACACAGCTCCACTACATCAATCCTGCCCCCCACACACAGCTCCACTTCATCAATCCTGACACCTACACACATCACACACACAGCTCCCCTCACTCACTCAATCCATCCATCCATCACCCCACAGCTCCAAAACAGCTACACTACACATACACACAGCTCCACTACAATTAATTATATATATTATATATATTACATACACACACACACCTGCAAAGTCCTACATTTACTTAGCCCCCGTGGTCATGTGATCCATGATCTGCGTTTCCCCTGCCAGAGGAGAGTTAACCAGCACTAGGGGGCAGTGCAGACTCTGAAAATACCAGCCTGTTATAGGGCCAGTAAAAAAAAAATACTGGCACCGGCCTGACAGAAAAAATACCGGCCAGGCCAGTGGTTTACTGGCCGGGTGGCAACCCTCCGAGCAGCGGATCCCCACTAATCAGATATTCATGGCCTATCCTGAGGCTACACAATCAATTTCAACAGTTTGGCTAACACCCATAACTTTAACTACTGTAGGTACATGTAGGACCTCTGATGAAGTGTCCCCTTACTATACAATGAATACAGCTTATTGGTGCTCAATTGTTTTAATCATCATAACCATACCAGTAAGATTGAATGGTGCAGTTCTAATGGTGCATTTAGACAGAATGATTATCATTCTCAAAATCGTTCAAATCAACAAAAGTGAACTATAATCGTTTAGTTTAAATGCGAGCCAACAACTGAACGAACAGAAATCATAAAATTCTCGTTCGTCATTCAGTTTCAGCTGGTATAAAAATCAGTACCGGTTTGTTCACTTGACAAGCTGTTTAAACACTGATCTTCAGTATTTCACATAGGAATGTGAAACAGTTAATGATTAGACATGAGCGAGCACCAAAATGCTCGGGTGCTCGCTACTCGAGACGAACTTTTCGCGATGCTCGAGGGTTCGTTTCGAATAACGAACCCCATTGAAGTCAATGGGCGACCCGAGCATTTTTGTATATCGCCGATGCTCGCTAAGGTTTCCATGTGTGAAAATCTGGGCAATTCAAGAAAGTGATGGGAACGACACAGCAACGGATAGGGCAGGCGAGGGGCTACATGTTGGGCTGCATCTCAAGTTCACAGGTCCCACTATTAAGCCACAATAGCGGCAAGAGTGCCCCCCCCCCCCCTCCAACAACTTTTACTTCTGAAAAGCCCTCATTAGCAATGGATACCTTAGCTAAGCACCACACTACCTCCAACAAAGCACAATCACTGCCTGCATGACACTACGCTGCCACTTCTCCTGGGTTACATGCTGCCCAACCCCCCCTGGACGACCCAGTCTCCACAGCGCACACCAAACTGTCCCTGCCCAGCCTTCAGCTGCCCTCATGGCACGCCACACTCATGTCTATTTATAAGTGCGTCTGCCACAGGAAAAGCAGGCACACACTGCAGAGGGTTGGCACGGCTAGGCAGCGACCCTCTTTAAAAGGGGCGGGGCGATAGCCCACAATGCTGTACAGAAGCAATGAGAAATATAATCCTGTGCCACCTCCATCTGGAGCTGCACACGTGGGCATAGCAATGGGGAACCTATGTGCCACACACTATTCATTCTGTCAAGGTGTCTGCATGCCCCAGTCAGACCGGGCTTTTTAATTCATAGACACAGGCAGGTACAACTCCCTATTGTGAAGTCCCTGTGGACCGACAGCATGGGTGGCTCCCTGGAACCCACCGGAGGTACATAAAAATATCCCATTGCAGTGCCCGTCACAGCTGAGGTAGTAATGCCATGTTTAATGCAGGTGGGCTTCGGCCCACACTGCATGCCCCAGTCAGACTGGGGTTCTTTAGAAGTGGAAACAGATGCATTTATAATTCCCTGTGGACCCACAGCATGGGTGGGTGCCAGGAAGCCACCGGCGGTACATAAATATATCCCATTGCATTGCCCAACACAGCTGAGGTAGTAATGTCATGTTTAATGCAGGTGGGCTTCGGCCCACACTGCATGCCCCAGTCAGACTGGGGTTCTTCAGAAGTGGACACATGTAGTTACAACTCCCTGTGGACCCACAGCATGGGTGGGTGCCAGGAAGCCACCGGCGGTACATAAAAATATCCCATTGCATTGCCCAACACAGCGGATGTAACGTCAGCTGTAATGCAGGTGGGCTAAAAATTCATTTGATCACACTGTAGGCGAGGGCCCACAAAAATTGCTGTATCAACAGTACTAATGTACCTCAGAAAAATTGGCCATGGCCAACCAAGAGGGCAGGTGAAACCCATTAATCGCTTTGGTTAATGTGGCTTAATTGGTAACTAGGCCTGGAGGCAGCCCAGTTAAAATAAAAATTGGTGGAGGTGAAAGTTTCAACGCTTTAATGAGCATTGAAACGTATAAAAATTGTTTAGAAAAATTATATGACTGAGCCTTGTGGACCTAAGAAAAATTGCCCGTTCGGCGTGATTATGTGAGGTTTCAGGAGGAGGAGGAGGAATATTATAAACAGATTGATGAAGCGAAAAGGTCCCCGTTTTTGATGGGGATACAGAACGATGCTTCCATCCGCGGGTGCAGCCTACCTATTGCTTAGGTATCGCTGCTGTCCGCTGGTGGGAGAAGAGAAGTCTGGGGAAATCCAGGCTTTGTTCATCTTGATGAGTGTTAGCCTGTCGGCACTGTCGGTTGACAGGCGGGTACGCTTATCTGTGATGATTCCCCCAGCCGCACTAAACACCCTCTCTGACAAGACGCTAGCCGCAGGACAAGCAAGCACCTCCAGGGCATACAGCGCGAGTTCAGGCCACATGTCCAGCTTCGACACCCAGTAGTTGTAGGGGGCAGAGGCGTCACGGAGGACGGTCGTGCGATCGGCTACGTACTCCCTCACCATCCTTTTACAGTGCTCCCGCCGACTCAGCCGTGACTGGGGAGCGGTGACACAGTCTTGCTGGGGAGCCATAAAGCTGTCAAGGGCCTTAAAGAGTGTTGGCCTGCCTGTGCTGTACATGCTGCCTGATCTCCGCGCCTCCCCTGCTACCTGGCCCTCGGAACTGCGCCTTCGGCCACTAGCGCTGTCGTATGGGAATTTTACCATCAGTTTGTCCGCCAGGGTCCTGTGGTATAGCAACACTCTCGAACCCCTTTCCTCTTCGGGTATGAGAGTGGAAAGGTTCTCCTTATACCGTGGGTCGAGCAGTGTGTACACCCAGTAATCCGTAGTGGCCAGAATGTGTGTAACGCGAGGGTCACAAGAAAGGCATCCTAACATGAAGTCAGCCATGTGTGCCAGGGTACCTGTACGCAACACATGGCTGTCCTCACTAGGAAGATCACTTTCAGGATCCTCCTCCTCCTCCTCCTCCTCCTCTCCTCAGGCCATACACACTGAAAGGATGACAGGCCAGCAGCATGTCTACCCTCACCAGTGGGCCAAGCTGTGTCTTCCCCCTCCTCCTCATCTTCCTCCTCCTCCTCACCGCGCTGAGATATAGACAGGAGGGTGCTCTGACTATCCAGCGACATACTGTCTTCCCCCGGCTCTGTTTCCGAGTGCAAAGCGTCTGCCTTTATGCTTTGCAGGGAACTTCTCAAGAGGCATAGCAGAGGAATGGTGACGCTAATGATTGCAGCATCCCTGCTCACCATCTGGGTAGACTCCTCAAAGTTTCGAAGGACCTGGCAGATGTCTGCCAACCAGGCCCACTCTTCTGAAAATAATTGAGGAGGCTGACTCCCACTGCGCCGACCATGTTGGATTTGGTATTCCACTATAGCTCTACGCTGCTCATAGAGCCTGGCCAACATGTGGAGCGTAGAGTTCCACCGTGTGGGCACGTCGCACAGCAGTCGGTGCACTGGCAGATTAAACCGATGTTGCAGGGTGAGCAGGGTGGCAGCGTCCGTGTGGGACTTGCGGAAATGTGCGCAGAGCCGGCGCACCTTTCCGAGCAGGTCTGACAAGCGAGGGTAGCTTTTCAGAAAGAGCTGAACCACCAAATTAAAGACGTGGGCCAGGCATGGCACGTGCGTGAGGCTGCCGAGCTGCAGAGCCGCCACCAGGTTACGGCCGTTGTCACACACGACCATGCCCGGTTGGAGGCTCAGCGGCGCAAGCCAGCGGTCGGTCTGCTCTGTCAGACCCTGCAGCAGTTCGTGGGCCGTGTGCCTCTTATCTCCTAAGCTGAGTAGTTTCAGCACGGCTTGCTGACGCTTGCCCACCGCTGTGCTGCCACGACGCGCGACACCGACTGCTGGCGACGTGCTGCTGCTGCTGACACATCTTGATTGCGAGACAGAGGTTGCGTTGGAGGAGGAGGAGGGTGGTTTAGTGGAGGAAGCATACACCGCCGCAGATACCACCACCGAGCTGTGGCCCGCAATTCTGGGGGTGGGTAGGACGTGAGCGGTCCCAGGCTCTGACTCTGTCCCAGCCTCCACTAAATTCACCCAATGTGCCGTCAGGGAGATATAGTGGCCCTGCCCACCTGTGCTTGTCCACGTGTCCGTTGTTAAATGGACCTTGGGAGTAACCGCGTTGGTGAGGGCGCGTACAATGTTGCGGGAGACGTGGTCGTGCAGGGCTGGGGCGGCACATCGGGAAAAGTAGTGGCGACTGGGAACTGAGTAGCGCGGGGCCGCCGCCGCCATCATACTTTTGAAGGACTCCGTTTCCACAACCCTATACGGCAGCATCTCCAGGCTGATAAATTTTGCTATGTGCACGTTTAACGCTTGAGCGTGCGGGTGCGTGGCGGCGTACTTGCGCTTGCGCTCAAACACTTGCGCTAGCGACGGCTGGACGGTGCGCTGAGAAACATTGGTGGATGGGGCCGAGGACAGCGGAGGTGAGGGTGTGGGTGCAGGCCAGGAGACGGTAGTGCCTGTGTCCTCAGAGCGGGGTTGGATCTCAGTGGCAGGTTGGGGCACAGGGGGAGAGGCAGCGGTGCAAACCGGAGGCGGTGAACGGCCTTCGTCCCACCTTGTGGGGTGCTTGGCCATCATATGTCTGCGCATGCTGGTGGTGGTGAGGCTGGTGGTGGTGGCTCCCCGGCTGATCTTGGCGCGACAAAGGTTGCACACCACTGTTCGTCGGTCGTCTGCACTCTCAGTGAAAAACTGCCAGACCTTTGAGCACCTCGGCCTCTGCAGGGTGGCATGGCGCGAGGGGGCGCTTTGGGAAACAGTTGGTGGATTATTCGGTCTGGCCCTGCCTCTACCCCTGGCCACCGCACTGCCTCTTGCAACCTGCCCTGCTGCTGCCCTTGCCTCCCCCTCTGAAGACCTGTCCTCAGTAGGCGTAGCAAACCAGGTGGGGTCAGTCACCTCATTGTCCTGCTGCTCTTCCTCAGAATCCTCGGTGCGCTCCTTCCTTTGGACTTAATGCCCTTATTACTACCTCACTGATAGACAACTGTGTCTCATCGTCATCGGCCTCCTCACCCACTGAAAGGTCTTGAGACAGTTGCCGGAAGTCCCCAGCCTCATCCCCCGGACCCCGGGAACTTTGCAATGGTTGGGCATCAGTCACGATAAACTCCTCTGGTGGGAGAGGAACCACTGCTGCCCAAAATGAGCAGGGGCCCGAGAACAGTTCCTGGGAGTCTGCCCGCTCCTCAGAATGTCTCATTTTCATGGAGTGAGGAGGCTGGGAGGAAGGAGGAGCAGCAGCCAGAGGATTCTGAGTTGCAGCAGTGGACGGCGCAGAACTCTGGCTGGACGATAGGTTGCTGGAAGCACTTTCTGCCATCCACGACAGGACCTGCTCACACTGCTCATTTTCTAATAAGGGTCTACCGCGTGGACCCATTAAATGTGCTATGAATGTGGGGACGCCAGAAACGTGCCTCTCTCCTAATCCCGCAGCAGTCGGCTGCGATACACCAGGATCAGGAGCTCGGCCTGTGCCCACACCCGGACTAGGGCCTCCGCGTCCTCGGCCGCGCCCACGTCCTCTAGGCCTACCCCTACCCCTCAGCATGCTGTATTACCAGGAATGCAGAAACACAACACTGTAATTAAATGTGCCGCTTATTGGCCTGTGGTTTGAGGCTGAGTTCGCTTACGGAACGCCAGGAAATAATTTGGCGCAAGCCTGCTGTAACACTTAGCTGGCTGCATATTTATTTGGAGAAATTTTACCCCCAGCACACACGGACCCACAACACTGAGCAGAGTGACAGGCAGGCCAAATAGATTTTTTTCAAATCTTTTTTTGCAAAAGGACCACTGCGTATATTCAATCTATATATGTCTTCTGGCCCTGCCTACGCATATCTGTCCCTGATGTGTGTGACGGAACTGCAGTGTTGCACTGTCTGTTATTAAGTGCAACAGAGCGGTGATTTCAGAGGCAGGAAATAATTTTGCGCAAGCCTGCTGTAACACTTAGCTGGCTGCGTATTTATTTGGAGAACTACAACCCGCAGCAGACACAGACCCAGAACACTGAGCAGAGTGACAGGCAGGCCAAATATTTGTTTTTCAAAGATCTTTTTGCAAAAGGACCACTGCGTATATTCAAATCTATAAGATGTCTTCTGGCCCTGCCTACACAATTCTGTCCCTCTAGTATTACTGCAGGGCGCAATGCTCTGCACGGCCGATATAGCAAAAAAAAAAAAAATGTGCAACACTGCTAAAAGCAGCCTCCACACTACTGCACACGGTTAGATGTGGCCCTAAGAAGGACCGTTAGGAGTTAGTGTAGGCTTCAAGAACCCCAACGCTCTCCCTACAGCAGCTCCAACACTATAGCACTGTCCCTCAGCTATCTCACAACGCATCTGAGGGGAGCCGCGGGAGGGGCCGATTTTTATACTCGGGTGACACCTGATCTCCCCAGCCACTCACAGCAGGGGGGTGGTATAGGGCTTGAACGACGCAGGGGGAAGTTGTAATGCCTTCCCTGTCTTTCAATTGGCCAGAAAAGCGCGCTAACGTCTCAGAGAGGAAACTGAAAGTAACCCGAACATCGCGTGGTACTCGTCACGAGTAACGAGCATCTCGAACACGCTAATACTCGAATGAGTATCAAGCTCGGACGAGTACGTTCGCTCATCTCTATTAATGATGAATGAATGAGAACTGCACGATTCTCAATGAGAATCATGTAATTTAAACAGGCTGCCCAACCGCGTACAAGCTAGTGATGACATCACCAGGTCGTTTGCTCGGGCAAAAGAGAATCAGGAGATTCTCATTCTGTCTACAGGGGCCATAAGGCTGCAGTCACACATTAAATTTTTGCAGCCATTGATGCAGCTTATCCAAAAGACATGCGCATCATTCTTTCCTTCTATCTGGATCCACTCCTGTATTTGACTCAAACCTGCATGTGTGATTCCGCCCAAAGTCCCATACTTCTGATAATTCCCTATCCCTGGGTCTAGTTTCAGTGCCTACATTTCTACTACTACTTTTTACATAATCTGAAAGGAAAATATTAAACAGGTTTTCCAGTTTTTATGTCATTATATGCAGTAAATTATCAACTTTATAATATACTAGATTTCAATTCTTTACCATTCTTACAATCTCTTAAATTTAGACAGCTGAAACCTACACCAGGCAAGCAGAAACTGCACACAGTGGCCAACTCTACGCGACAGATTTGGCACACATTGTTAGACATATCAGACTTTTCTTTTCTTTACGTCCCCTCTTGTCTAACTTAGAATAATATCTTGCAGAAAAATTTGGGTGCAATTTTATTTAATTTTGAGCCCCCTCTTCCTTTCTAAGAAGAGCCCCCTTTCTATATACTTTTCAAAACTGTCTGGCGAGGTTCAGAAAGTGTATAAAGCACATAATAAATCTGACGCAAGGCATGTTCACGTCTTTTTGGTGCAAATCAGACAGAATTTCGGTACATTTAATTTACTGTATGTACAGTAGTATAACTTCCCCACTATTTCAAGGGACTGAAAACTTCTTATAATATACAACAATCGCTGAACAGTTTACAAAAAGGAGCCCTTATACACTTGTATTGGATTAGAAAAGAATGGTTACTTTCATTTGAAAAATAGTGCCACACCTCCTGACAGGTTGTGTCTGGTATTGCGGCTTAGTCCCATTTCACTTCAGTGGAGTTTTGCTACAATACCAGACAACTCATGCAGATGCATTTTTTTTAAAATAAAGCAGCTATATTCTTCAAATCCTGTCCAACCTCTTAAATTATTTCTGTGAGCAAATTTTGACTTCACACCAGTGACTTGTCTAAAAGAATGATAATTCTCACAACTGCATGACAGCTGATGGATTTGTTCTTATGCTTAACTTTTGCTGTGTGGTTAGACTAACAGAAATGTGAATAAGCTTTCATATAAGTTAAAACTGACTTCTAGTTAAACCACCTGTGATCAGGGCCTTGTAGATTCTATACAGCTGCTCCCAGTGTGAGATAATTACTGTATAGTATCTATGTTACAGCCGTCCATGTACGCCATCCAGCAGACCATTCAGAATCTGGCATCCCTTATTAATAGATTTAAGACAAACATGTATTACTGTAAAAGTACCGTAGATTTTGTGTATTTTGTGTTGTACTATTTTTGGGGGGAGTAATTATAGTCACTGCACCATATCAGAAAGTACAGTATTTAGGGGCACTGTAACTTACAGCAGTTACAGCAACAGGGGCAAATATGGCAGTAACTAGTGATGAGCGAGCGTACTCGCTAAGGCAAACTACTCGAGCGAGTAGTGCCTTATGCGAGTACCTGCCCGCTCGTCTCAAAAGATTCGGGTGCCAGCAGGAGAGAGCGGTGAGTTGCGGGAGTGAGCAGGGGAGGGAGAGAGGAAGAGAGAGAGCGCGAGAGCGAGCAGGGGAGGGAGAGAGCGAGCAGGGGAGGGAGAGAGAGAAAGCGCGCGAGAGCGAGCAGGGGAGGGAGAGAGAGAAAGCGCGCGAGAGCGAGCAGGGGAGGGAGAGAGAGAAAGCGCGCGAGAGCGAGCAGGGGAGGGAGAGAGAGAGAGCGCGAGAGCAAGCAGGGGAGGGAGAGAGAGAGAGAGCGCGAGAGCAAGCAGGGGAGGGAGAGAGAGCGAGAGCGCGAGAGCAAGCAGGGGAGGGAGAGAGAGCGAGAGCGCGAGAGCAAGCAGGGGAGGGAGAGAGAGCGCGAGAGCGAGCAGGGGAGGGAGAGAGAGAGAGAGAGCGCGAGAGCGAGCAGGGGAGGGAGAGAGAAAGAGAGAGCGCGAGAGCGAGCAGGGGAGGGAGAGAGAGAGAGAGAGCGCGAGAGCGAGCAGGGGAGGGAGAGAGAGAGAGCGCGAGAGCGAGCAGGGGAGGGAGAGAGAGAGAGCGCGAGAGCGAGCAGGGGAGGGAGAGAGAGAGAGAGCGCGAGAGCGAGCAGGGGAGGGAGAGAGAGAGAGAGAGCGAGCGCGAGAGCGAGCAGGGGAGGGAGAGAGAGAGAGAGAGCGAGCGCGAGAGCGAGCAGGGGAGGGAGAGAGAGAGAGCGAGCGCGAGAGCGAGCAGGGGAGGGAGAGAGAGAGAGAGAGCGCGAGAGCGAGCAGGGGAGGGAGAGAGAGAGAGCGCGAGAGCGAGCAGGGGAGGGAGAGAGAGAGAGAGAGCGCGAGAGCGAGCAGGGGAGGGAGAGAGAGAGAGAGAGCGCGAGAGCGAGCAGGGGAGGGAGAGAGAGAGAGAGAGCGCGAGAGCGAGCAGGGGAGGGAGAGAGAGAGAGAGAGAGCGCGAGAGCGAGCAGGGGAGGGAGAGAGAGAGAGAGAGAGCGCGAGAGCGAGCAGGGGAGGGAGAGAGAGAGAGAGCGCGAGAGCGAGCAGGGGAGGGAGAGAGAGAGAGAGCGCGAGAGCGAGCAGGGGAGGGAGAGAGAGAGAGAGCGCGAGAGCGAGCAGGGGAGGGAGAGAGAGAGAGAGCGCGAGAGCGAGCAGGGGAGGGAGAGAGAGAGAGAGCGCGAGAGCGAGCAGGGGAGGGAGAGAGAGAGAGAGCGCGAGAGCGAGCAGGGGAGGGAGAGAGAGAGAGAGCGCGAGAGCGAGCAGGGGAGGGAGAGAGAGAGAGAGCGCGAGAGCGAGCAGGGGAGGGAGAGAGAGAGAGAGCGCGAGAGCGAGCAGGGGAGGGAGAGAGAGAGAGAGCGCGAGAGCGAGCAGGGGAGGGAGAGAGAGAGAGAGCGCGAGAGCGAGCAGGGGAGGGAGAGAGAGAGAGAGCGCGAGAGCGAGCAGGGGAGGGAGAGAGAGAGAGCGCGAGAGCGAGCAGGGGAGGGAGAGAGAGAGAGAGCGCGAGAGCGAGCAGGGGAGGGAGAGAGAGAGAGAGCGCGAGAGCGAGCAGGGGAGGGAGAGAGAGAGAGCGCGAGAGCGAGCAGGGGAGGGAGAGAGAGAGCGCGAGAGCGAGCAGGGGAGGGAGAGAGAGAGAGCGCGAGAGCGAGCAGGGGAGGGAGAGAGAGAGCGCGAGAGCGAGCAGGGGAGGGAGAGAGAGAGAGCGCGAGAGCGAGCAGGGGAGGGAGAGAGAGAGAGCGCGAGAGCGAGCAGGGGAGGGAGAGAGAGCGCGAGAGCGAGCAGGGGAGGGAGAGAGAGAGAGCGCGAGAGCGAGCAGGGGAGGGAGAGAGCGCGAGAGCGAGCAGGGGAGGGAAAGAGAGAGAACGCGAGAGCGAGCAGGGGAGGGAGAGAGAGAGAGCGCGAGAGCGAGCAGGGGAGGGAGAGAGAGAGAGCGCGAGAGCGAGCAGGGGAGGGAGAGAGAGAGAGCGCGAGAGCGAGCAGGGGAGGGAGAGAGAGCGCGAGAGCGAGCAGGGGAGGGAGAGAGAGAGAGAGAGCGTGAGAGCGAGCAGGGGAGGGAGAGAGAGAGAGTGCGAGAGCGAGCAGGGGAGGGAGAGAGAGAGCGCGAAAGCGAGCAGGGGAGGGGGGAGGGAGAGAGAGAGCGAGCAGGGGAGGGAGGGGGAGAGAGAGAGCGAGCAGGGGAGGGAGGGGGAGAGAGAGAGCGAGAGCGCGAGATCGAGCAAGGGAGGGAGGGGGAGAGAGAGCGCGAGAGCGCGAGATCGAGCAAGGGAGGGAGGGGGAGAGAGCGCGAGATCGAGCAGGGGAGGGAGGGGGAGAGAGAGCGCGAGATCGAGCAGGGGAGGGAGGGGGAGAGAGAGCGAGCGAAAGCGAGCAGGGGAGGGAGGGGGTGAGAGAGAGCGAAAGCGAGCAGGGGAGGGAGGGGGTGAGAGAGAGCGAAAGCGAGCAGGGGAGGGAGGGGGTGAGAGAGAGCGAAAGCGAGCAGGGGAGGGAGGGGGAGAGAGAGAGCGAAAGCGAGCAGGGGGGGGGGTGAGAGAGAGAGAGTCACCATGTAGTAGTAGTAGTCGTCATGACGTGGCAGCATTATCTGGGACTTTTATAATGGTATTCTTAGTAATAATGGTGTTTGTATACTGAATTTTGTTCAGTATCAGTAGGGTGGTAATACTTATTCACTATATGCTGATACTTGGGTTCTCATAGAGAGTTGTAGTTTTGTAACTAAATATGTATATAAATCATTTTGGTATGTGGAGGGAGACATAAATTGTGTCTTCTGCCCCCCATCTGTTAGGATGCTAGCAATATCCCTGGAGGTGCTAGAGATATGCACTGAAGGTCTCTATACACATTTCAGTGTTTGGGGCCCCATTTTTAATTTTGCTCAGGGCCACATTTTGTCTAAAACTGACCCAGCTCTGAGAGTTACTGTAGCTGATCAGTTTAAGTCCAAATTTGTATCTTCTGGTAGCCATACCCTGTACGGGTTTCATACTATCCTTGCTCCCTTCTGTAGTCACTGAACAGAGTAGATTATATTAACTGCAGGAAAATATTGGCCATTTCAATTGCACACATTCAGCAATGGGAGTAGAAAAAAAATACCTTAGGGCTCTGTTCAAAGTGCTCTTCAGAGGATCCAGAGAATCCACAAGAGATAGAACATCTATTATGATCAATGATGATGCATTTTGCAGATGTGTCACGATCTATTAGTATCAGTTTTTTTTTTTTCCCTTATGTGTCTGGATTTTTTCACTTATTTTTCTACTGGTTAGAATAAAACAGGATGCTATGCCATTCTGACCTTCAAAAGGCCACAGAAGCCTGACAGAGAAGAGATAAAGAAATGGTGCTCACAGCCTTCATAATTCTAACCCAAAAAACTAATTATATGTAAACTAAGTTTGTAGAATTTGGGAGATGAGAAAACCTCAGTTGTCACTTTGAACAAAACCTTCTGTTGCCTCCCCTGGCCTTCTCTGAGCAGCTACATGGACTATAAATGGCCATTTATGCGGCTACTCACTTTCCCAGCTACTTTGTTCTAGCAAGGGTTATAAGGGTCAATGACAGAACCGCTTTGAAACGGTAAATTACTGACAATTAGAAGGTGCATTTCAGTCTTGCTTATGGATCTGGACTGGGGATATATGGATAAGCAGTGAATATTTCTTTGGGAAAAAAAGTCACTTAGTTTGAGCAGTACTTACTTCCATGGGAAGACACAAAACAAGCCTCCCACAGTCATGACATAATCAATTTTAGCATGCCCCATAGTAAACATCTATCTATTGTCAAATGTCATGAAGGACTTTCCAACAAGCATCAAACAAATCCAAGTTGACTTTTCCACAGAAATCTGTCTTTAGTCAGCATCAGTCACGTTCTTTCGTGTATAAAAAAAAAAGTCACAGAGTCAGCAGAAAATGGTCTAAAGGCCCATTTACACGCAAAGATAATCTTTCAAACAACTAAAATATTCAGCGATCTTTTTGCATAAGGTGTTAATGGCCATTAACACTTTGTCATCTTTATTTGCATGTAAAAGGGCCTCCGGGGGCTGTTTGCAGAGCCCATTGTAAGATTAATCACACGCCTAGCTGTGCAAGCAACTGCATTGCTTTCCTCGCAGCTCCCGGCAGGTTACAATGTTATCTGCCGACTCCCGTGGAGATAACAGCTTGCCGTCTATTGAGAGACACTTTATCTCTCAGTGTCTGAATGATGGATTTTAAGTGTCCGAACTATGGATTTTAAGTTCACCTAAAAATCATCGTTCAAACGAAAAGTGCACGATGCCCGCGTTTACATGTAACGCTTATCTCTCATTTTTGATCATTTAAAATTTTGAGCGATAATCGTTACATGTAAATGGGCCTTTACTCTGCCTCTATGGTCACTTATGATACAGTGGCTTGCTTAACCAATAATTGTTTCATTTGCTCATTATTTAGATGCAATTAGATTTGTCTTAATAAAATACACGATCAACTCATGGACCAATACTACAGTTATCTGAATAAAGCCAAAGTTTACTTTCTCATTAGAAAAGATAGCACGATTCAAACTTTCCAACAATAGCAAGTAATCTGTCTTAAAGTAAACTTTCAGGGCATCACCTGGCGGGCTTCTCTCTCAATGGTCTTTAATAAATAGAGCCGAACTTAGCATGAGTTCATTGTTCATTGTGATAACTCAGCAGGTTACTCCCAGTCCGACAGGAAACCACTGAAATGATGTCATGATATAACAAAGAGTGTATTAAATGGCCAACTCGCCCTAATGCATTGACAAACAACTCCTCTACATTGATACATATTCTTTCCATCCTAACAAAACAAAATCCAGCAAATTAGCCTTATATAAATCAAAAAGATAACATTGTCATAGTATTCCTGCATGTTTAATCAGGGACATTACATTACACCATTATCTGCAGAAAATGTTTTATCTCACAGCAACTGTTCTCGCTTACTTTTCACCAAAACGAAGACCTTAATAACAATGATATGACCACGGCCAACGGTTTTTGGAAGAAGTAGAAGAATAATACCAGCGCTTCCTTCAGATAATATTATTATTGAAGTATTATTTGAAAACATATTGCAACAAGACTGACTAAGAATTAATTATAATTATTTTTTTCAAGCTGAACCTCTGATTATGTGACATTTATCCAGTGTCATACCGGCCAAACACGGTTCATGCATGCGCAGAACAAAATATGCCGCCATTCTGGTTTACATCACAAAACTAATGGCATGGAGCAGAACAAGTACCAATTCAGGAAAGTCATTACATTTGACTAGCTTTGTATCACAGGTAGAAGATTAGTAAGTTTAATGTGCTACGGCTTTACAGACAATACATGACTACAGATATCATCTATAATTGTCTACACTCAGTATATACTAGGCTCGGTGGCCATTATGCTTATACCATATATATGTCTCCTGACTAGAGATGAGCGAGCATACTCGCCAAGGACAATTACTTGAGCGAGCATTGTCCTTAGCAAGTACCTGCCCACTCGGAAGAAAAGATTCGGCTGCGGCAGGGGGCGGGGAGCGGCGGGGGAGAGCAGGGGGGAACGGAGGGGAGATCTCTCTCTCTCTCCCCCTCTCTCCCCCCTGCTCACTCCCGCAACTCATTGCTCACCCACGCCGGCACCTGAATCTTTTCTTCCGAGCGGGCAGGTACTTGCTAAGGAGAATATTCGCTTGAGTAATTGTCCTTAGCGAGGATGCTCGCTCATATCTACTCCTGACTCTATTTTACAAATAAAAGTTGCCGTACATTTTAGCTACTTCACTTTTTTCTCACCTGCCTCTGTTTTGGTCAGGTGGGTTATATCTTGGGGTAGTCTATATAAACTCAGAGTCAATTAATCTTGGTAATAGTAATGATAGTTATGCTTTAAGACACAAGAATAATCTTCACTTCAATGTCTATATTGAAAGGGGTTGTCAAGTAAAAAAAAAAATGGCACACTGCATATGCAATAAAGTAACAAGAAAGTCCACACTTACCAGTTAGATGACCCACTGCTCCTGTACCTATCCTGTACATATCTCCAGGTACCTTTGCAGGTAGTGATGACATGTAAGGATGTCCGTATGTACAGCTTTTGATCACTGTGGCCAATGAATGGCAATCACATGCCGATATGGCCCATCACCACTACTGTGATGAACAGAGACCAGTGAGGGATTATCGAGTCACTGGGTCAGAACTGTAGAAGTGGAGGATTTGGTAGATTAGTATAAGTTGTTTTGCTATTTTACAACATATGCAAGTTGTCCATTTTTAACTTTTGTTAATACTAGACAACCCCTTTAAGATATTCACACTTTTTTTATTGTAGCAAGACAGGGAATTTAAAGACTACATGGGAGGAGTGATCACTTCTAGTTTTTTCGGGTAGCATAGTATTCTAGATTAAAGCCCGGCCATTGACTAAATACTCAATGCTTGTATTTAAGAAAGCTATTATCTATTTGAATATTTCATTTCCAGCAGCTGTTCAGGTTGCACCATAACAAGTGGCATCAAGTCATCCGATAATGATTAAACATGTGGCTGTACATGGAAACATAAAGAACCCAAATTTGAATTGTTCTATTTTTAGGAAAAACTTTCTTGACATCATAAAATTTATTGAGTGCCTCATCTCGGTCCAAGAGTATGTGCTGGCATCCAGGTTGCTACTTAATGCTAATGTTCCTCATACATAAAACGCTGTCTCTACCACAATGACAGCCTTACATTAAAAATCTTTTGATTTAGGAGTTTTCAGAGATACGGTATCTCCTGACTCACTCAAAAAAGTGGTATTTCACTTTCATTAATCCTCTATGAACCTTTATCAGCCACTATGTTACCTTCCAACTATTTATACTTCCTAACTTTTACATAAGGCATATTGAATAAGAGATACATAATACATTAACTGATACATCTCCTTTAATTCTCTCAGGTCATCCAAAGTATTCCAGTATAAACTTTAGGATGACCCATCATACTTCCTAATTTTATTATGTTATATAACGGAGTAAAGGTAGCCATATATTGGTAGAAATGGAAACAGTCAATTGTTTCCAACATAAGTATTAACACCTGTAGTACCTCCTTTCAAATCTTGAGATGTGTCCTTGAGGCAGTGGCTGACGATTTCTTATTATTCCTCTTCCAAGGTGAGGTTGACTCAAGTCAGTGGATGCCGGAAAATTTACTTTAGGGTTGTTTCCACTTCTATGTAATGGTATTGATGTCCGAATGGCTGATACAACATGTCCAGTATATGAATTCAATGAGGTGTCATATCCAAGTGTATTTTGAAAACTCATGCTTCTGTCCCCAGCAGTGTTTTGGAAACTTGGAACCTGTTGATTTCTTTCGTGGTAATTACCAGGAAGGCATGGCCGTGTTTGCTCTAGAACACCACCACCGCAACTTTTGGAGCAAGCTGACCAAGGTCCCCAACTACCCCACTGACCAGTAGAAGCAGCACTGATATCTTCTGTAGGGTCACTTTGGCCTTCTATCCTCTGTGGAACCTGGAATACACAAAAAATTTAGTTGAAAATTAGGTTTAGGGTGAAACTACTGTCATATAAGAGCAATCTACTGTAAAACATTTGTTCTAATTTCATTATGTTTTAGTGCGTCTTAAATCTAGCAGGAGCAGGTCGGGTTCTCAGCAATGAATGACAGTCAAGGACATGAAAAAAAAGACAGAAGTGTTTTTAAATGCTTTTGCCTTCCCTTTTACTGCCTACATAGTGCTCAATGGGCGCTATGTAGAGAATACCAGAAGCTGCAGTGCCATTTCTCTCTTTCCTTCACATGATTGAGGGTGATCTTCAGCATGTCAGGCTTGCATGTGCTTATCAGACCCAAACATAGCTCTCACAGTGACTAATGTCCTACTGGAAGTTTTTTTCCTGTAACTGAGGTCCTTATGGATGCCCCAGTTAGGGTGTTTTAGACGGAATGAGTATCATTCAAAATATCATTAAAACGAGAGAAAGAGAATGATAATAGTTCAGTCTAAATGCAAGCCAATGACTGAACAACCAACGAGAAGCGTTTGCATTTTGCTCGTTGTTAATTTTATGCAGGCATAAATATCATTGTCGGCTCATTCACTCGTCCATACACATTTAAGCAGGGCTCGTTCAGTCCTTCACATTCATTATGAGTCAACGATGAATCTGCCTGTCTAAACAGGCTGCACAAGAGCAAATGAGCTTGCAGTGACGACACCCAGTGGATAACTATGAAAAAATTAAGACAGCGTGAATGCCCCCTTAGGTTTTATACGATGACATGGGGCACACAGATATTTAAAAAAAAGATGAAGTTACAAAAATAAGTAAAAAAAAAAAAAAAAACCCGGAATAAAATAAAAATATTTAGAAAAAAAAAAAATGACCCACCGCCCACTCCAACCTAAACAGACACCATATCTACCCTGTAATTTGAACCTATACAAATATCAACATTTCCCATAGAAAGTGGTGAACCCATTCTTGTACTTTATGTTAATGTAAATATAATAATTTTAAAATTTAGGACCTATAAAAGTATTTTTTTTTTACTTTTTGTATACATTGCCCTTAATACAACAAAATAAAAACAAAACAATTTCAGTAAAATAAAGATATTAAAAAATATCTGTCATAAAAAAATGCAGCAAAACTCATTCTGACAACCCAAGAAAAAAACAAATACAGGCTGTCACTCCCTCCTGGTGTTCTGCGGTGCTCCTGCAGGCTGTTGCTCCATCCTGGTTCCCGGCAGAGCATTGATTTCTCTACGAAGGGCTTTAAATCCCCGCCTCCAGAAACACATGTGCCTTCAGCCAATCACAGCCAATGACAATGATGTCATTGAATGGCTGTGATTGGCTGTGTTGCTGGAGGCGGGGATTTCAAGCCCTGCATCCAGAAAGCAATACTCTGCCGTGGACCAGGAGGGAGCAACAGCCTGCAGGAGCGCCGCAGAACGTCAGAAGAAGTAAGTAATGATTTTTATCCTTTGCTCCACTGTATTGCCGGCGTATAAGGTGACAGTTGGGGGGTCGTCTTATACGCCCCGTCGCCTTATACGCCGGTATATATTTTTATTGTAACACATTTCTGGATGAATTGCAGGGAAGGGGTTATATATTTAACCCCTTCCCAACAATTCATCCTGCGATCGCTGGCAGCCCATTGCTTTCAGTGGAACCTGCTGTATTGCTGGCTCCATTGAATTCAATGGGCAAACATCGTTCTTCTCTGCCACAGCTGTTACAGCTATGGCAGAGGAGAACGATCTTTACGCTGACAGTGCGGGGGGGGGGGCACTCTTGCCGCTATTGTGGCTTAATAGTGGGACCTGGGAACTTGAGATGCAGCCCACCATGTAGCCCCTCGCCTGCTCTATCCGTTGCTGTGTCGTTCCCATCACTTTGTAGAATTGCCCAGATTTTCACAAACGAAAACCTTAGCGAGCATCGGCGATATACAAAAATGCTCGGGTCGCCCATTGACTTCAATGGGGTTCGTTACTCGAAACGAACCCTCGAGCATTGCGAAAATTTCGTCCCGAGTAACGAGCACCCGAGCATTTTGGTGCTCGCTCATCTCTAATCCTGATCCCTTTGTCAGAAAGAAGGGCGGTAACCAAGAGCGTTTCTCAGTCCTGAGAATGTATCTTGTTCTCCATTGCACAGACAGCTCAATTATTTGAATGGGCACTGTGTAATGCTTCATTTCTCTTGTGGTGGTGTTGCAGGGAAATCGAACACTTGGTTTACCCATGCCTTGGACATGAGGCCTAACTGTTCCAACAGGGGGCACTTGTGATCAGTTTATTGAGAAAATACCCATCTAATGGCTCTTTTACACAGGCCGATTTTTTTTTTCAACAACTGCACAAGAGCTGATGTCGCCACTAAGGTTGTTCGCACTCGCGCAGTGTCTTTACACTGAAAGACTTATCACTGGAATCGCGGGCGTCTCACTGAGCGCTTCACTTTCTATGTGAAGTGCTGAGTGAGCAGCGTTTACAGGTAAGGATACTTTTTTCCTGACTTAAAAGTCAGCGATGACGAGTAAATATTAAACAATTTTTTTGCATTTACACATAAAGATTATCACTCAACTTTGTTAAGTTTGGTTTAGGCAAGACAAGTGTCGGGCAAACAATGCCTGACACTCATCCCTGCACATACTAGCTCCTGTGCACCTGCATGGGAGCTAGTATCACTGGCTCTCAGCGGGGAGGCAGCAGGAGATTTCTCTCCCCGCTCTCCCCCATCCCTCTCCATTGACATAACACAGCAGCCGTTCAGTAATGAACAGCCACTATTAACACTGAACGAGGAGCGATCAGCTGATCGTCCATCGTTTATGCTGCAGTGACGTAACCACAGGTCCTTCAGCCCAGCGGATCTCTGTGGTGGCGGTAGGTTGGTGTCTTCTGTCAGGACTGCTGAGTTGTGTCTGAGATAATAAAGCCTTAGTTGTATTCTCATTTTTTTATTTTTGTCCTCCCCTTTTCAAGAGCCCTAACTGTGTTGTTCTTCTGTCAGTCAGGCTTTGTGTTTTATATATGTTGTAGGACCATTCGAGGACTTCATCACCAGGGTGCGTAGCATGAGAAGCACTCACATACTAACTGACAATTGATCGTTAGTAGTTTGATTGGTGAGACCACACATGGAACATTGTGTACAGTTTTGAGTACCGATGTAGAAGAAGAACATAACAGAGCTTGAGCAGGTATGAAGGTGAGCAACTAAAGTAATAAATGAAAAGAGCGGACTACAATACCCAGAGAGGTTATCAAAGTTATTAAAAATTTGGAATGGGTGGACTAAAGTACCCAGAGAGGTTATCAAAACCTATATCATGTGACAATATAGAGATCTCTCCAATCATCTATTTATATACAGAACTGTGACTGTAACAAGGGGGCATCATCTACATCTACAAGAAAGAAGGTTTCTACACCAACATAGACGAGGGTTCTTTACTGTAAGAGCAGTGAGACTATGGAACTCTCTGCCTGAGGATGTAGTGATGGTGAAGTCGCTAAAAGGGTTCAAGAGGGGCCTGGATGCTTTTCTCTAGCGATACAATATTACATGTTATAGTCACTAATTACTTCAGCAAGGTTGTTGATCCAGGGAGTATTCAGATTTAGGACAATTGGCTCATTTCTTGCCTTTCTCTTTTCTCTTAGAACTAGTAGGACAAGCTTTTTAGTGGTGTTGTATAAAAACTGCAGATTATGCTCTCTGTCTATAACACACAGACATAACCTCATAATGTGGGGCAGTGTATAGCAAAACTGAGCAGTGCAGATGTGATTTCAGTAGATGAAACCCAGTAAACAGTCACTATTAGCTGTAGACAGCGTCTGTATGAGTCTCTCCACCTCCCATCTGCTTTCTACTCACTTCATGGAGCATGATGACTCATCCCCCCCTCTAGTTTGGTTAGTTTGCTGTCACACACTTGATCGTAAGCAGTGGACAGTAAATTATGAGGAAGGGAGACCCCTAGTGGGCAGCTATTTAGAGAGATTTTTTGACACAGCAACATAATTTTAGGTAAATAAAATAAAGAGCAGCTTTGCCAGTTATCACAGCGACTATCATATGAGCACAAGTTTTTTATAAAGTTGGTGACCACTAAAGACTTCATAGTTTACTTCTTCATATCCAAATGTAGGGGATCCTTGATAGCTTAACACAACTGGACTGTATTTGGATATATTTAGACACATCTAGAAGCCCTCTAAAAAAAATATTCAAGTTCTTGAACCCTACTGAGGACTAAGGCACTATAGGTTTGTGAATCCATTGTACTACAACCTTTCCAAACTAAGTGATCCTTCAACCTTGACAATGATCTTATCACCCCTTTAAGCAAGGTGTGGAATTAAACCATAGTTGCAGCACATTTAACCCTTTCCTTCCTATGACAAATTAAATAAGAATTACATAATTTCTAGATAGAATGCAAGTTTAATTCTTGCAGACATTGAAAGACAATTTCCCATATTCTTGCCTGCCCAGAATAAGGACTCACGTAAATGGCTGTGTTACAGCTCTGTGCATGAGCCACATACATAGAACCGAAGACGGGATCAAATCCCCATCTGTGAAATCAGGAAAGCCTTTCTCAAAGAAGGCTTTGTGACAGTTCAACGACACTGTGTAATACTACATTTCATGGTTGGTGGGCTCACACATGAAGCTTAGGAGTAACCTGAAGCTCCTAAGCCCCAATTTAAAATCTGTAACAGGGATGACCTCCTACCATGTGCTATTTAAAATGTGGCAGAAGGGTCTTCGGGTTCTCTGAGGCATCAAGGTCCATTTGTGACTACTATTTCTCTAGATATACGCCTATAGCTACAAACATGACATCTAGCACATAGTAGTAATAGCAGCAATGCAGTCAACAAATACTCAAATATTACATATATATGTACTGCTCATGCATTATAGTCACAGCAGATTTATACCTGCCCATTAATTGCAGTTTATTAGGAAGTGCTAACGAACTTTGTATTTTGATTATCTGACATTAGATCATCAGGGCTTTCAACTGCCAGACCCACAGTGATCAGCCAATCACTGGGCAGGTTCATTTTTAGAAGTTTTCCCAACTGGTCAGTAAAATCAAAGTATACACAGTATGGTTGTCTTGATTATAATTCTTCTTACCCAATGTACAACTTGCTAAATCATTGAAAGTCTTCAAACTTGCAAGGGTTAAAAGATTAGTATTTCTGAACAGCATAGTACTGAAGTGCAATTTTCCTTCTAATTCAAATAAAATCCAATTTATTGAATACTATACAAATAAATTCCATTTTTCAGCCTTCATTGAGGAATGCAAAAAGTGTGAGACAGAAATCCAAAACAAGAACGGTAATAGAAACAGTATGTTAAACTGCTGGCTTCAAGGACAGAGAAAATCTACAGATGAATGTGAAATCTTGCCAGTTTTCTCAGATTGTAGCTTTTTTTAGGTCTGAAACAGACATGACCGAATAATACTTGTGTAAATATCTAGTAACTAATGGAGCTGTTCTGAATGCCCAGCAGTTATTCTGTTCTGAGCTCACAATAAAGCATGAAAGCTTCCAAAGTGGAACGTGAGTTTGAAGCCATGTGATGGAATTGTTGGATTGTGATGAAAATGAAACATATTTCACTGGGGTGGATCTGTTTGGGCATTATGCCACTTTACTTTCAAACCCTTTTTTCTTCATCTTCTTCTCAATGTTGAATATATCCCAATTCCCACACTTCTGAAGTCAGCCAATGTGTGCTGGCCGAGCAATGTGTAATCTTCCAAGAGGACCCCGTGATGAAATTCTTAAGCAGGCAATAGACATTTCAAATGTCCAACAGATGCGCAAACAACTGATATATAGATTTTTATTATAGATATATATATATATATATATATATATATATATATGTACTTCTTCCAAATACTACTATAAGTATTTTCAGCTATAGATGTACTCTTTTTCATCTTGACTGGAGCAACACACTAAGTCTTTATCATACCGGTAGTACACCTATGCTATTTATGTAGCTTGGTAGTCAGTAGGCCGCAGCGGAATACACAACTAGTGTAAGGAGCCAAATGAACATTCAGCAAACAGGTGTGGTGTACTAAACATTCATTAGGAGAAGAATACATCAGTATAAGACTTTAAGTACTGTAGGAAGGAGAAGAAAATACAACATTTCTTACTTCTAAAAATGTCTGGTCAATCACTACTTGGCCAAACATACCATAAAGCTTAAGACCTGTTTCACATTAGCAACAAAATCGTGCGATTTTCTTGCGATGTGACAGTGGAACAGATCGCATGTATGTGAAGCCCATGCTTTCCTATGGGTTCCTTTACATTAGCAATGTTTTGCAGCATGTGACATGGCAAGAAAAAAAAAAGATCACGGGTTGCTAGATATGCCGTCGACTTGCGTGTTTCGTAGACCGAGTTTCCCTATGGAGCTTTCTTATGTGTTGCATCGAATGAAAATGCGGCTTTCGTGTGGTGCATTGCGACTTTTACAGTAGGAAATTCTACTGTGTCCCCTAAAATAACTCCCCTAACTGCAGTTAAAAAAAACCCAAAAACATCACCTAACAGCAGCTGTTCACTCGATCGTGTTTTCTCTGCAAGTCCCCAGCACTTTCTTGTAGTTTTCTCCCAGTGCTTCCTGGTCAGAGGTTCAAATACCCCGCCTCCAGGAAGCGCTGGCTCTGATTGGTTCTTGAGCGTCGCGACTCAGCCAATCAGAGCCAGTGCTTCATAAACCAATGTGATATTGCTCCGATTTTCTCACGGCGGTATCAAGTCGACCATGTGAAAGACTCCTTAAGCTGTAACTAAACAATAAGATGCCTACTAGTCTTGGTTTGTTTGCACTAAATAACTATAGCATTTAAATTGCTTTAAAATGGGTTGTTTTAAGATCACAACCCCCTTTCATATGCTCTATTAGGGCATATGCACATCATTGATTGGAGGTACCCTGCTCAGGACCTCGCTCTATGAGCTAGAATAGAGAGCTGTAAGAGTGACTTCCATCCTGGAGGACTTTATGTCATTCTGGCATTACAGAAGAGCCATTCATCTCAGCTGTCAACTTTTAATATTACATTTTCTTAGCTACGGCCACTGGTTGTGGTTTATTCCAGCAAAATCAGCTGTTTGCTGATGGTGTTGAGAGCAGAACCCGGGGCAATCAGGTGTTCGCCTTAGGTGATGCATTCTGAAATGGGTTGCCTCTGAAGAGACAACAATTTTGAAGAAGTTTTCCATGACTATATTATTGTTGACCTACTGTCACCTCTTGGAATACCCACCATTTAGACATTTGCTTGGCCTGCAGTCAGTGGAGACAGAGCTGGAAGTAGATAGCTCTGTCAACAATGAAGGGACCTGGGTTGGTATTGCAGGCACAACTCTCAGTGAATTCAATGGGAACAGCACCTACAATACCAACACATGCAACTGCAGTATAGACAGAGCTATCTGCTTCTGACGCTATGCCAGAACTTCAAAATCTGTACCCCAGATGCCAAAACGCACTGTATGGTTAGAATATATGCTGCCGAGTGCTCCCTGGGCATTCTTCTAGGAGTACAGCTTCACACTTCACCCTTACTTTACTGCGAATACGGAGCAGGCAGAAGGTAAAGAAAATTGTTCCAGGGTCAGCTATTCCTGTGTGTATGTAATATCTATCCAATATTAAAATATATTATATATATAAATATATACACACATACATACATACATACATACATACACACATATGGAAAGGAAGAGGGAGGGAGAGGAGATAGAGAAAAAGTCAGTTAGTTTGCCAAAACATCACACTTTACTGTAATGGAACATATTAAATAAAATATCTTGGTGGAACTTCTGGATGTCCACCTTGCGATGCTTTGACCCTGATTTGCATGTGTATATAATATGCAGATTGCGGATCTCAACGTCAGGAAATAGGCACCACACATTTAGAAAGGTTCCAGGAGACTTTACTTTCTTAAACATCTGGCCCCTGCCAGCATTTATTCACAGCACAGCAAATGTACATAGTTCATGCTACATCCAGGGTTTACAACCCACAGGGTCCCCGTCAGTAACACCACCTGGGGCATCTGGAGGGCTCTTCCTCTATTAGACTGGGTTATGGGTCACAAACAGGTCCACACAAGACCCTCAGGCTAGCAGCTATCATTCCCCCCTGAATATGACAGGAACTGATCCTTTTATCTCACCTCCTGCCACACCCATGGTGGTAACCCTCTTCTTTTTGCAGGTATCGGAATGCACCCTCTGCAGGCCCTTCTGATTACTGCACACCTACAATATATATATATTTATTAGTTTTTCTTGGTGGGGAGCCATTTCACTGTTTGCCTCACATAGCAGAAAGGCTGGGTGCACCCCTGAATGTACAATTTGTACTGATTTTTCACAGTATTTCATATTATTCATAAATGACCTACAAAGTTTCTTCTGCAACTCCAGTTCTTGATATAAGCATGCAACAACTGAATTTTGACACACTGGGGTAAACTTTTAAGACTGTTGCCATTCATCATTGAGTACTTGATGCGACTCTTTCCCCCTTATTTGTTTTTCTCAAAAAATGTATTGCAAGGGTTCCATAAATAGAGCGTTCAGGCCAAGCACTATTTTTGAAATAGTATTTCCACATAGAAAATTAATGTTAGTACATTATTCAATCAATCAGTCTGAGAATTTTGTCTGTGCAGTTATTTTATGCTAACTAATAAGAAAGTATGTAACTATTAATACACAGATTCTAAAATCTGGGACAAAAAAGATATGCTGGATTCATGAAGATCAAATTAGTAAAACGGTCTAAAACATTTACAAGCTTTCACTTGACAAATTGACGTGTTCCAGCTTCATGTCGAAAATCAATTTCTTCCATTTAAATAGTGTATCCAACGCCAATCTGACATTATACAACTTGCAATTGTGTGCTAGGTATTCAGCAAATGCAAGACATGCCTGCTTCACCTTTTAAGTTCACAATGAAATTGCTGAATATTACTATTTGCATCATACATTTGTCCAACATATGCCAAAGTGAAGTAAACCACTTGCAGTCTTCCAGAAAGAACACTTTTTTTTAAGTGTCACATAAATCCTTTAGTATTTTGATGTCTTTGATGGAAAATAATTGGTGTTTGTCATAATGACATAAGTGTTCTTTTTACGGGGTGCATTAAAGTTCTGAGATTTATTCAAGAAAAGTCATGAAGTCATGTTAGTAATTTGCTTTGCATGCAGTTTTTGTTGTAAAAGCTTCCTGTATTTGTGAAAGAGCTACAGAACAAATCGAAAAAAGATATATAGCAACATTGTAATACACAATAGCCAAACATTGCTGGGAAAGTTCTAATTATATAGCTATAACCCCCTGCTACTCCCCCCTAGTGGGAGCAATGCTAATTATATGAAAGAAGAGCATCAAATTCATATTCCAGAACTGATGGCTATCATGGGAACTCTCCTCTCTACACTGACTGTTGTTGGCCCCTGAACTACAATGGACACAGCTCATACTTCCTCTCCAAGACTTCCTTTTGCAAAGAGTGATTTCAATAACATAGTAGAAATAGGTTAAAGGGGTTGTCCCGAGGCAGCAAGTGGGTCTATACACTTCTGTATGGCCATAATAATGCACTTTGTAATGTACATTGTGCATTAATTATGAGCCATACAGAAGTTATAAAAAGTTTTATACTTACCTGCTCCGTTGCTGGCGTCCTCGTCTCCATGGTGCCGACTAATTTTCGCCCTCCGATGGCCAAATTAGCCGCGCTTGCGCAGTCCGGGTCTTCTCCTCTTCTCTATGGGGCTCCGTGTAGCTCCGCCCCGTCACGTGCCGATTCCAGCCAATCAGGAGGCTGGAATCGGCAATGGACCGCACAGAAGCCCTGCGGTCCATGAAGACAGAGGATCCCGGCTGCCATCTTCAGCAGGTGAGTATGAAGACGCCGGACCGCCGGGATTCAGGTAAGCGCTGTGCGGGTGGTTTTTTTAACCCCTGCATCGGGGTTGTCTCGCGCCGAACGGGGGGGGGGGGTTTAAAAAAAAAAAAAAACCCGTTTCGGCGCGGGACAACCCCTTTAAAGAGTTACTAAGTACAGTAACCAAACATCATAGTATTTTAGCCTAGGTCTACATAACGACAATAAAATTGGGCATCTATGTTGCATGTACAATTAACGAACATTTTTTTTTTTACTTCCATTGGATGGGTTTACAAAGGGAGCACTATCACTATTTGGGGCCACAAATGAGACACTATCACTAGGCCTTCCCCTGAACCTAGGGTTATATCTCTGCATGTAACATCCCATCATTACATGAGATTTTTTGTTGTGGAAAAACAGTTTACCAATTGTCCTTTTTTGTTCATTACCCAAGATACTACAAATCAGTGAAAGCAGAAACTTAGCAACTGTACATGAAGCGTGAAGAAATAAAATCTGACTGTAAGGAGTTACCAAACAGTTGTTGAAAATTGTCCTGCAAAGAGAGTGTCATTTGTTGTTTTAAACAAAAAACACACAAAGCAAGTTTTATTTAGTGTCTGACACCATCAGATTTCTAATGTAATTTTATATCACCATAGCCACATGCAACAGCAATTTCAGTGAACTTTACATTAGCTCTTTGCAATCTTGGTAAATTTGTATTTCGAATTGGCAGCCCTGGAAACAAAGCTCCACTGTTGGGGCTGAATGCTATGTCAAACAGTAGTTCCCCAGTTGTCCATTCAGTAATTGAGATGAAAATCAACCCAGTTATGGGTCTAGCTTTCCTTCCAGGCACATTAATTCCGTTTATTTTCTCCTACGATCTCTAATTAGAGTATATATTGTGGACCACGGTTTAGTAATTTGGACATGCATGGAAGCAAATTAGCAAAGGTCAACTGACTACAATGCAAAGAATACTTTCTGATTTCAATTGCAATGCAATCATTAATATATTTCTAAACTTGTTAAAGTTTAGACATTTATATTTTTCCAATAGCCAAATGGGCCAAGCACAAAATGTAAATTTAAATTAAAAGAACTAAAACCTGTAATGCATCTTTTATAAAGATACAAAACTTTCAAGCTGATGTGTTTGTGGTTTTGGGCAGGGAATGCAGAATTTCCAAATTGTATACAATGTAAAAGGTGCTTTAAGATGCAACCTTTTCTTTGATTTTCATTATAATGTGCTTGTGTGCAATAAAGTGGGAAAAATAATACTATTATGAAGTGTTCCTATACCAATATCCATATACTGTTAGCAAAGGGGACACATAACCCATACTGTAACAGGTATGTATGAAGTGATGATGGGGATCCTATAAAAAGATCTTGTGAAATCATAGTTACAAAAATGGGGAAACAATTATTAAAACAGCAAACCCCTTCAAAGAAAAGGTATGGTCACTTGGAGCTTCCCTCGGCAATGACAACCAATTGCCGGAGAACCCAGAGACTGAACTCAGAATCGAAAGGAGGAATGCCAATCTATGGAGATGGTAGCAGGAAATGACACCACTCAAGATTATACATCCCCACCTCATTATTTTTCCTCTTTTTTTTTAAATTAATTGCTTAATGTCCCTAGAAAATACAATCTCTGAAACCCTTCCCCAAACAAAACCTCCACTGGTCTGCACCTCCTCATTCACTTTGAAACCCCAGTTGAAGGACAGCCTTTCAATAGTTATCAATGTCTCACTGAAACCACGATGAAAGAGTACATTTTTTCAAACGCTTTTGGAACAATTCCTGAAAAAGAATAAGCCCGGAAGAAAGAGTAAACTAGGAGGAAGGCATCTCAAAAAGACCCAAAAACAGCCTACTGAAGAAGTACAAGAGAACACGGTTGCCCAACATGGTATTTTTTAATCCTAAAAAATCTAACCAAAAATTAACCAGTGATGAAATCAACCCATTGAGCAAAAGATTATGCTTTTTCGCTCCAGCAAGATGGATTTGTTCAAACTATTTGTCAACTTGAATGGTTTCATTTAGACCCTTATACTCCGTAGACATTTTGCCATAAAATCATTGTAGGATTTCCCCAGTAGTATACCCATTTAACAGATTTACCATTCCTTGATGAAACAAGTACTCCAATTAACATCTCTATTGAGATAGAAGACCTAGCTGAGCTGGTACTGCTGAACTTATATTAATAGATCTAAAACCCATCAGTAACTTTTACCAGATGGAAAGCAAAGTCCCCTTCATCAAAACATCCTACAACAATGTGTTGAATGATTTTAGATCCTTGCCCAAAGAAAAGTGTAGGTTTCAAAGAAATTTGAACATTGAACAACAAAAACTCTTGAGGGGTTGATGGAGGATAGGAATAATGTCATCAAGAATATGGACAAAGGAGGAGAGGTGGTTATTATAAACCAAGAATATTATTATTATCATCATGAAGCTCTGAGGATTCTTGGTGATACAAATGACTGCAAAAAGCTTGAAGAAAATCCAACAGTTAAATTAAAGAATCCTTATTTGATTTTATCAAACTCGCTTTTAATAATAATAACGGTAATCGCAAAGACTGTGAAAGCTTTTATTTCTATATTAAATCCTGAAATCCGCTATTTTTACTTCCTGCCCAAAATTCATAAGTCTTCCTCCAAACCACTAAACTGCCACATTGTAGCAGATGTTGACTCAATTACAAGTAATCTCTCTGAATACATGGATTGGTAAATTCAGGGGTATGTTACATACCTACCTATGGAAAACAAAATCCCATTTGGATCATTTAGAAGAATATGGAGGAACTGTTCCTCAAATGGAACATTTCTTAAACAGTCAACAATTTTAAGAGAACATGTGGGAGGGACTTGTTATTTGTATAGCACCAACTTATTCCGCAGTGCATTCAAGTAATTTTCTGGGTACTCATTTTACTGACCTTGGAAGGATGGAAGGCTGAGTCAACCATGAACTAGCTACCTGAACCATGTGGGGATTGAACCCACAACCTTCAGGTCATGAATGAGAGCTCATTCTGCTGCCTTAACACTCTACTACACAAGGCCCAGTTAGACAAAAGGCTACCCAGACACATTGGTACAATATCCATTTAAGAAAGTGAATCAATTAGACCAAAAAGCATGCTTACAGCAAGATGTAAAGAATATAGAGGATGGTTCACTTAGGGTGGCATTGTCACACGATATAATGTGCAGCATTCACAACTGAAAAAGGTAATTAAGAAACATCGGGAGATTTTCGCGGGGACTTCTTCCTTGCTGGAAACATTTCTGAACAACTAAGGATGGTCTTTCGGAATGGAAGATTCCTTAGAAATATGCTGGCTTCTTCCTGCACTTTTAAAAAGGAACAGACAACCTTTAAGTTCATCTTTAAACTCCATTATGAGGCCTATTAGGGGCTATTTTAAGTGTGGACTGCTGTTCAGCCTTCCTATCACACCAGGTGAGTCCTACCTTTATTTTACTTAACAAGATGACACATTTTCTGTCAGAGCTCTGTTTCTGGAGCTGTAATTCAATCTTTGGAGAAGCAGCTGCATCCACCAAACAACCATCTCTAAATTGCTCTTGAATATATCAAACAATTATGTGTATGGATAAAATGTACTACAGGTATCATATTTTGGAACTGGATATTGCAATGCAAATTTGACAATTTAAATTACAAGCGTTCCACAAATGAAACGTGGACAGTCATACCGAGTCTATTTGGCAAAAAAAAGACATTTATGTGGGACATGAAATACTATTATTAAACAGGACATATATTCAATTTGTCAAAGAACAAACAAAGATGTGTCTGATTTTGAAAGTAGAGGGGGCGGTACCACAACTAGAACTCCCAGCGTTCAATCCATTGGGTTATATGCTTTATAATGTTCAATTGTTGTTATTATTGCAAATTTTATATGTTTCGGACTTTGATGGACATTAACAAATTTTAACATTTACTTACATTGAAGTGTTGTTTTTTTCAATTGAAGGATAATGAATAGGATGACCAAGAATTGAATAATGATGGTGAAAAGAACAATTATTTGTTTTCAGATTTATGTGCTATGGTAAATTTGCAATCACTGCAAGGTAAGAATACCTCATCCTCAATAGGCACAGGGGGCTCCTATTTCTTTCTATTGGCACAGAGGGCTCATATTACTTATGGGGGGAAAGAGGAGACTCCTATTAGTAAAGAGGGGCATAGGGGGCTCCTATTAGTAAAGAGCAGCATAGGGGGCTCATATTTGTAACTAGAGGCATAGGGGGGGGGCTCATATTTGTAACTAGGGGCATAGGGGGACCATAGTACTTAACAGGGGCACAGGTGAGGTCATAGTACTTAATAGGAGCACAGGACAGCTCCCATTAAAAGGGATAGTGGTGTAACATTAAGCTCCTGGGTGTCCATGCAAAACCTGTAACAGGGCCCCAACTATAATGCTTTATTCATAATTCTGGGCTCCCTATATGGAGAAGAAAGGCTTTATGGGCCCCCTGAGGCTACTAGGGCTGGGTGCAACCGCATACCCTATAGTTACACCAGTGAATAGGGGCATAGGGTGGTTCACATAACTAGGGGCATAGGGTGGTTCACATTAATAGGGGCAAGGGGCAGCTCACATTAATAGGGGCAGCTCACATTAATAGGGGCACAGGGCAGCTCACATTAATAGGGGCACGGGGCAGCTCACAATAATAGGGGCACGGGGCAGAAATCTACAAATGGCTACAGCAGCCTGTGACATCTCTCATAAACCCCCAAACTGCAGCCTTTCAAAACAGCATCATTGTGGAGCACTGGTGCTGTGGTGTAGCCAGGAGAGGGCACTATAATATTATTTATTTATTATTATACATGAGGAGCAGGGATAAAAAAAATAAAATATCTTGAACAAATCCTTTAATGTGTACATAGAGACCTATATTACTTTGTGAGCACACGAGGGTATAAATACTTTTCTGGGGCACAAAGTGGATGTTACTACTTGGGGGCACAGAGAAGAATTATTACTATGTGAGGCATAAAGGGGTGTGCTTACAGTGTGGGGGCACAAAGGACGCACTATATCTTGTGCTGGTCACCACAGGAGATATTTTTATTGTGTGCAAGCATTATTTTGTGGGGCAGAAGAGGGGGCAGTTTTACTGTGGGAGACACTGTGAGGGGCTTTGGGGGTAGCATCAGGATGGGGAGTGTGTGCGGAGTTGAGTTGCAGCTTTAAGAAATCTTCTTGGTGATCTGGGCTAGATAGATAAGAAAAAAGAAAGTGGACAACACCACTCAGAGAAGATGTCACATGTAGTCACTAGAACTAACTGCATTGGAATCACAGTTCCTGTGTAAAACTGAAGTACTTAACTATCATATGGTAACTGAATTACACAGAGGTTACTAGAACTAAGCCACTGTATCTAAACGCACGGTATTATAAATTATATATGTCCTCTTAACCTGTGCCCCTGCTAAGTACTATGAGTTAAGTACTATATATAATGGATTTTAAGGGCGGACCAGCCGTAGTAGCCATACAAAGTAGCAATGGGGTTGGAGGGGAGGTTGTTTCAATAGAGGAGCCAAGCTAAACTTTTGCACTCATGCCCATGAACCTTTTAGCTATGCCTCTAACTGTGGTAGAAGAGTTAAAAAGAGTAGTAGGTTTTTAGTATGCTCTGTGGACAAAGGAGGTGGGTAGGTAGTCTTGAATGCAGGTTTATATTGCAAATTGAATTTAGACGTTTCACAAGGATACAAGTTAATATATTATAGATGAAGATCCTATTAGTGTTTACCACAGGGGATGCAATTAGGGGCTATCATGAAAAAAATATTTGATTATTAATATGCTGATTAATCTAGTAATTCCCATCTTCCACTCACTCCCAAAGATCTATCAGGGAATTTTTCATCCTCCTTGAAGACCAACTGCATCTGGTATTGGGTCTTCGGGCCAGAGGGTGGAAGAGTGGGTTGAATATCATTTGCATCTATCAGTGATTCTGTTACCAGGAGATTTGAGGGATACAAAATAAGTTATTTCAATTTGTAATGATGTTGAGTGGCACGGAAGTATGGGACAGATGACATATCATGTTGTCGCATTAAAAAGGGCTAATTGGCTCCTGTCTCTTGGGGTTTTTTGCCTTCCTCTGGATCAACAACATAGGAGGATAAAGAGGCTGAACTAGATGGACATTGTCTTCATTCGGCCTTAGATACTATGTTACTATACCTATCCATACCTTTTCAATAAGGATTATGTGCCTTGTCGGGATTTTTACATAACCAAGTCGATCTGAAGAGACTAAAATTTGCCATGGACTTTTTATTCCAGATTGATGACTGTTATTTAAGCAAAAACAAGGAGTGGCTATGGGAGGAAAATGCTCGCCCTTATTGGCCAATATCTACATGGCAATTTGGGAGGAGGAATTAATTTTTTCTGATTATAATCCCCATGCCCCCCATATCGAGTGGTATGGCGGTTTTATAGACAACCTGCTCCTGGTACAGGGGGGGATTTGAGGGAGCACAACAGTTCATTTCTTATTTGAATGACAATTATATGAATTTTGAGTTCATGATGAGATCTGAATAAAAGGCATATGGATTATCTTGATGGTACCTTATGTGGAAATATAGCATGCAAAAGGTTGAAATTTAAAAAAAAAAGAAAAAAAAACTGCAGTCAATGAGATTTTGGATGCATAATCGTGTCATTAACAAGCAGTTATAAAAAATATCCCCATGGGGAACTGATTCGTACCAATTCCAGTTGTTCTGTAATGGTAGAATTAGGAAATGAGTTAACAAAGGCATGTAATAAAGAAAAAAAAAAAAAGAGAGGGAGAAGACACAAATAAGATATTAGTAAAAACTTTCTGACAGTGAGGGTGATCAATGAGTGGAACAAGTTACAACGGGAGGTGGCAAGTTCTCCTTCAATGGAAGTATTCAAACAAAGGCTGGACAGACATCTGTCTGGGACGAGTTCGTGAATCCTGCATTGAGCAGGAGGTTGGACCAGATGACCCCAAAGGTCTCTTCCAACTCTACCATTCTATGAGGGTACCCAAGGTGGACTCTAGATTAGTGATCCCCAACTGAGGTCCTGTGGCTCCCGAACTGGGAATCACTCAGCTTTTGAATCTATTACTGCTGAACCACGTGGCTGGGAAAACGTGTTGGTGCTGTCTTATGCGCAATCTTCCAGCACCAAATTCCTTTTGCTGTTATTGTCTGGTGTATCATATATATTTTGTTCTCAGGCAATTACTGATGTTATGTTAAGCCATCACCGGGGCTATTTTATATGCATCCTTTGGCAATCAACATTTTATTTCTGTTGTTGTTTGGTGCACTAGTTTCACGTTTTTGGGCAATTATTGATATCATACTGAACCATTGTTGTTTGAAGACATTATATGTGAATTGGGTTATTTTGACTTGTTCTGCTTGATACACTGACATTGATTGAATAGGGCTTTACATTAGATTCCAGTGTGTGGGATTGTTAATGTGGGGCATTTTTAGTACTAGTGGATAATTTCATTGTTCCAAGCTACACATCTTTAGTTCTATTGGTGCATTTAGTGAACCCTGTATTCAGCTAATTCAGACTATTATAAATCCAACAAGTTATGGCATAACATTTACCTTAAGAAAAATGTCATATTTATTCACCACATTCCCATGACAATATTCATTGCATTCATACTACTGTGAATAATTAGATTTGCTGGCCTGAAAAATTGAGTTACAAATAATTCCCATGACCAAATAACTATGCAATACAGAAGTGATCACTCCCTTTCAGCAAAAGTACAGTATGCATATGTAAAATGTATAGTGTATTAAGATAGTAAATATTAGAGCAAATATCTGAGCACCCTGAACATGCAAGAAGAGAAAATATATGCAATAAGGCAACAAAAACAACATATCTCTTCATTCCAAGCATAACCACATGACCTTATACAGCATAGCCCCATATTGCCTCCGACCAAACGATTATTCTCCATATGGTCAAACATATTCTCCTCCACTTCCGCGAGGGTTATGGTAAGACACAAAACATACTAAAAAACAGATCCAAGGATTCATTTACCTCAACATATGTGTAGAACTACTAATGTTTTTTGTATATGTAGTTTAGTGATTATACAGATGTATCCATCCATGCCTTACCTCAAACTTCATTAAAGGGGTTTTGTCATAAAAAAAAAAAACTATACTTACCTATTCTTTCCCAGGCAGACTCCTTAAGACATCATCTCCTCGGTAATCTTCTCTACTCCCACGAGTCAGCTCACTGCAAGCCGGACGGCTTGTTATGAAGCATGCATTCCATGCATTCTTCTTCCTGCAAGTCAGTGAAGGTCAGGTCCCTGTGACGTAGCATTCACTGGCTAGAAAGGAATACTGATCTATTTCAGAGACAGCACAAATGCAGTTTCGACAATAGCTCGGCACTCCCTGCCGGACTGTGAACTAGTGACGTAGCTTACATTGCCAGGCAGGAAGGAGACTGCCTGTAAATGTATGTAACATTACTGGAAGAAGAGGATCCAGCCACCTGGAGGTTAGGTGACCCGGGGGGACTGCAGGAGAAGATCAGTATGGAGAAAATGCGGTAAGTAGACTGATGGGGGAGCACTAGGTAAGTATAGAATTTTTTTCTTCAATGACAGAACCCCTTTAAGCACTCCAATTTCTCATTAAACCAATGCAATATCATGACATGCAAGCAAAACCCTTGACAGGCTTCAACCCACAACACAACCACAGGGTGGCCACACAGATAGGCATCTCATGACAGAGTATCATGAAGTTATATTTGTTTAGGAAGTTTGTCATCTTGAACTACATATGTTGAGACAATACAAAAAGTAAGGAAAGACTCATGCATAGCTTATAATATTTCTGCCCTTGCTATAAGAGAAATCAGCTATTTAGGCCATGACTTCCTGGTGAGCCTGTGATAGATTTGTGCTTATACACAGCAACCATTCAGAGTGCAGCAGTCTGAATCAATAGTTGAGCAGGAGGTATGTATTTCCACATCACCTGACTGGCACTCAGTAGCAGGTGCTGAGGGATGGATGTACGCTGGTCTTTCAGTGCTGCAGTGAGGGTAATGCCATCTTAACGCATAGGCCTGATGGACACTTGCCCGGCGGCCCTTCAAGCATAGGAGCCCCATACTAATGGTATGTTAACATTTCAATGCACCTTGCATAATGTATGATAATGTTGTGTGGCAGGATACGAACTAGGTTCCAATCTGTCGATACCCGGTGTGAAGACTTTAATTTTGTCACTTTCTGATCCACTTTCAAATTACCCATAATTCCTATTGTAAATTACCCATAATTCCTATTGTAAATTATCCATAATTTCTATAATAAAGAGAGATTTTGCACTGAATGGATGTGTAGTACATTGTCTTTTTACTTTCTAATGTAAAGTAGCCTGGCACTATGAACAAAGAGACGCCTACAGTATCAAAAGAAAATAGACCCTAGAGACTTAGACTTCCAGGTCTCTGGTAGAGATGAGCAAGCGTACTCACTAAGGCAAATTACTCAAGCGAGTATTGCCATTTTCGAGTACATGCTCGCTCGTGCCAAAAGATTTGGGGGCTGGCAGGGGTGAGCGGTGAGTTATGAAAGAGAGATCTACCCCCGTTCCTCCCCGCCCTTCCCCGCTGCCCGCCAGCCCCCGAATCTTTTGGCTCTAGCGGGCACGTACTCAAAAATGGCAATACTCGCTCGAGTAATTTGCCTTAGCAAGTACGCTCGCTTATCTCCAGTTTCTGGTCTAGGTTGCCGGTTACTAACTCGCTTGTCCTCCAGAGTTTTCTCGACACTCTCGCGTACCTGCCACATCCCGATATAATATATATTTCCAGGTGGATAACCATTTAATCATGTTGTATAGTTGTTGCTGCACAGCATGTTTTTAATGTTTTAACACTAGAGATGAGCGAGCGTACTCGTCCGAGCTTGATACTCGTTCGAGTATTAGAGTGTTCGAGATGCTCGTCAGGCTGAGCCAATCAGGGGGCAGGTCTGACTCACACCCCCTTCACACCCACTGTAGGCCGGCCGCGCTGAACTCCATCTGCCGGGACAAGGTAAGTATATATATTTTTTTTATTTTAACACATTTCTGGATGAATTGCAGGGAAGGGCTTCTATATTTAAGCCCTTCCCGACAATTCATCCCGCGCACGCCGGCAGCCCATTGCTTTCAGTGGAACCGGCTATAAGCATGTAACCCAGGAGAAGTGGCAGTGGAGTGTCATGCAGGCAGTGATTGTGCTTTGTTGGAGGTAGTGTGGTGCTTAGCTAAGGTATGCATTGCTAATGAGGGTTTTTCAGAAGTAAAAATTGTTGGGGGGGGGGGCCCACTCTTGCTGCTATTGTGGCTTAATAGTGGGACCTGGGATCTTGAGATGCAGCCCAACATGTAGCCCCTCGCCTGCCCTAGCCGTTGCTGTGTCGTTCCCATCACTTTCTTGAATTGCCCAGATTTTCACAAATGAAAACCTTAGCGAGCACCGGCGATATACAAAAATGCTCGAGTCGCCCATTGACTTCAATGGGGTTCGTTACTCTAAACGAACCCTCGAGCATCGCGAAAAGTTCATCTCGAGTAACGAGCACCCGAGCATTTTGGTGCTCGCTCATCTCTATTTAACACCGATTCTGTTGGAAGTGCCAATAAAATAAATATATATTTAATTTTATTGACAATTTACATTTTTATTCCTGTGAGTAGTTGTCGTAGGGGTCCCAGAACAGTGCTTTGCCCGGGGGCCCATAATGCTGTTAAGACGGCACTTAGTGTGGGTGCTGTATTTGGAGGTAAAGAGGAGAGCAGTGCAGACTGAAATCAGCTGCGGATTCACAGCTTATTTCAAGTCAAATTCCACACCAATGGTGCAGATTGGGAATCTATTTTTGATACAGAAGCGTTGCATACTTTGCAGTGAAATTTACCGCTGCTGAAAATCCAAGCTACATGTGAACATACCCTTAATGCTGAACCTCTGAAGGGTCACGTAAACTAATACAAATTATTATATAAAATGGTCCCCATTAGCTGTGACAGTTATCCAGTGAATGTTTATATAGCTCAGTTTTGCGTTCGCAGTACCTAATGATTAATTAGTAAATCGTGCACTGCTGGTATCTTACTAGTTATTATATTTCAAAAAGTGTTTCCATGATCATTTTACTAATCCCATCAAACAGGGACGGAGATCAATGTAAAACACAAGGGGTCACTTGTATGGTAAATAATGATAATCTTACTAGTGTAGCTGAGAGAAGTATCATGTGAGGTCACAGTAAAGTCTCCTTGTGGAATGGATTGCATATTTCCTGACACTATGCAGGGTGTAAGGTTACAACAAGGGAAATACTTCTGAAATGTAACAGCGACAATTTTCAACATAGTAAAGAAACTAGTGAAAGAAGCTTAGAGTGACACCAGCAAATGATGGTTTTAATGAACACAAAGCAACAGCTGTGTCTGGGACAGCTACTCAAGGCAGGGAAATAGAATTCGGGGTGTGTGTAGTCTAGGAGGCCTCTATTGAAGGACATTCAAGGCATTTGTTAACACGGGTTCACATCCTGTTTGTACAGCTCTGGGAAATAAAGTATTTCCTTAACTCAATTAGCAATTATCATTTTGCCTTTGATAGACTGGCAGTATAATAACATGACTAATTATTTATCTTTCATCCCAATGGCTGTCTTGGTTATCATCAAATATGCACTATGGCTGAAGTATCAGTGATGATGGATATGCAGGCTGGAAGTTAATTAAATGAACAAGTGAACTGATGGATGCAAGAATCCACAGAAGGTACATTTCTCAAGTATAGCTAGTCCAGTCATGTATACTACATGAGAGTCCTTTATAATTAAAGTACACCTTGATGTGCAATTTAATTATAAAGAATGAGAAAAAAGAATTCCCTCCGAAATCAGAATATGTCATGAAAAATTCTTAGTTAGAAAACATGAATAATAGACAACCTGCACAAGTTCTACCCTAAAAAACTATTTCAGAATGACTGACATTAATAATTTGGTTTTTGTTCAGATTACTGTACCTTTTGCACTCGCAGAGCCAGTTCACATAAGCGTGAGACACCCTCCACCACCACAACCGTGATTGTAAAGGCTATTTAGCCTAATGAGTTCCAGATGTGTTCTTTTTCTGGTGGAACTGCGCAGTGTATTGCGCAGTTGCGTGTGCATTGAGTGCGCATTTTCGCACCTCCCACAGACCTCTATGGGGATCTTTGGTGCACAAATGCTCACAAAAACAGAGCTAGGAAAAAAAGAGTAATGAGAGTGAACACATTGAAATCAACTAACTTTATTCTCTGTGGATTGCAAATATTGAGTGTGCAAATACACAAGCAAATACGTCCATATGAAGGGGCCTTAAAAAGTGTCCCTTGGATGAATTCTCCGCCTGCTTGCTTGCTAACAATGCAGTTCCTCTTTAGAGGAAGGTCCTGTATATGTTCTCACTACCCAGTAGCAAAAGGCATAGTGCAGTCAGAGCTGGTGCCCCCTCCATCCAGGGGTTTCATAGCAGTCGCATGGTCTACTTCTATAGTAGGCACGTCCTTTCTGCCCTGTTAGACTAGGAAAGCCTTTGCTAAACGTTCCTGATCATGTAGGTCCAAGAGCTACTTTCATCTTTGGAACGAAGCACTTGACTGCATGGAGTTATATTATTGGCATATGTCTGGAGCCATTACAGTCCAGTAGTTCAATTACAGATTTAGAGTAAAAAGAAGTGCATTTAAAAACTGCAATTAGAAGCCATAATAAATTGGGGACTCGGCTCATAAAATTTTATCATTTCACTTAGGTTTGTTGAGTTGCAAAAAGAAATAATTAAATAAAAGCGTTTAATTTTAAAATTCAGGAGATATATGAAGGCCTAAAATTATCTAAAGTGTTAAGCAGCATCTGCAGCCAGGTAGCTGGGGTTTAGATTGCCCCTTTTGAGGGTTCCACCCAATGGAGCATATAAAGTGGACATCAATTAATCTGTTTCCCTGACCTATCTGAGAGCCTCAGGGGATATTTGTCCACCTCATACAAAGACACAGCATGTGTGTCCACAATACTAAACCCTTTTAGTATTAAAAAAAAACTGAATTGTCAGTTTTTGAAAAGCATGGAGGACCCTACAGAAGGGCAGCCAGAAGGTCTCCGTTTCCTGGAGTGCTACAGGTATGACTGAATAGAGAAGAGTGCAGATATTATGAAGATTAAATCAAACAATACATTAAATCCAATAACTTTAACGTTAACTGAATATGTGTTTAAACTTCTGCAAAAATGCTGCTAATTAGAGATGAGCGAGCACGCTCGGATACAGCAGTTACTCAAGCGAGCATCGCTCTTCTTGAGTAACTGCTTACTGGTTCAAGCAGGCTCGGGGAAACGGCCAGGGTGAGCGGGGGGCGGCGGTGGGTAGCAGGGGGGACAGAGAGAGATCTCTCACTCCCCCTCCCCCCCCCCCCCCCGAGCCTGCTCGGACCAGTAAGTAGTTACTTGAGAAGAGCGATGCTCACTCGAGTAACTGCTTTATCCGAGCGTGTTAGCTCATATCTGCTGCTAATACATCAGCATTGCTCTTAACAATAGAAGATAAAAATAAGAGTTTAAGCACCATTTACATATTTCACTGGAAAAGAGCCAAAAATGCAATACCTTATAAGGTGCAGAGCAGGCACGATCGCCGCTAAGTAGGCACAATCTCCTGGTAGGGTAGGCACAATGGCTGTAGAACCTAACAATATGCAGCAAGCCAGACTATAAACCAGAGGAGCTAAACTGTCCACTGCAGACTTATATGCAGCCACCCACTCAACCAGCCCAGATTGGGGAGGAGCAACTGCATGCAACTAAATCTGCAATGTGAACGATACCACAGAAGCCACCCAATAAATGGTGGGCCCACTGTTGAGATACAGGACAACCTACTGCCATGTCAGTGTGAGTGTAATCCTGTATTGTGGATCGCGGTCTCCTTTAGTTCACCACAACTCTAAAACACCTAAAAGGTGACAATAATGGAGGACAAAGATGCATCAATTATTTCGACTGGAATTTTCTATTTCAGGTTGACGGACATACAGGTTGTAGAATGGACAAAACCAGAAATTTTGTCTTAAAAAGAGAAAGAAAAAAGTTGTATTACTAGCAAGACTGGAAGATGGAGACCGCTGGACTGCTAATAGCAACTGCTAGGTTTAGACACATGCCAAACTAGTAACTAATGTTTGGGTTTATGGGTTTTTTTTAACTTATAATTTCCACCTTCTAGTCTCCAATTATAGTTCTAATTGCCCTGAAAATGGGATATTAATACATACTAAACATAAATGTATGCTAATGTCATGTTTTCATTTGAAATGATGAGTTATGATAGAAAAAGCAGGCAGCAGCAATTTTCCTATTTGCCTAATTTCCCAACCTAAAATTGCGTAGGAGTATTCTATCCTGGTACTAACAGCAAGTTCGAGCAAAGAATGGTTTCATTCAGCAACTTGCACTTTCTGCCAAGGAAAAAAATCCAAGGTCAGACATGCTTTCCTATGGAAAATAAGTAGCCCTTTGTGGCCGACATCAGCATACATACTGTAGAACAGAAGTCAGCTAGTGAAGCTTGTATTGGTGATTTATAACTATATAATTGAACTGGAGCTCAGAGGATATCCATGACAATACTGGCTTAAACCCTTTTGGAATAGTGGGTGACATATCCTGGTAATCAGGATGTCCATAAAGACATCAAAAGGAATAAAGCTGCAGATAAATAGGCCACATGGCATGGAAAACGGAGTGACTGTTAGACTGCCTGTGCTGGGCATACTAATGTCCCTATGCTGAGAGTGGCAAGCAATGTGCCATGGGCATGATTTTAAACAGAATCGGAGCTGCATTACATCTACATACCCTTTAGTAGAATTAGATGTGGAATTTACAAACCTATTATATTTTATACATTATTTATAATTCTATTGTTGTAGTACCCTTACAAATTAACAACTTGACGACCCTAGATGTTAAGCGGTTTAATTGTTCTAGTGTCATTTTTTTTACATCATGCCTAAAGAGCTACTGCTAATGAAGATTGTGAAGCAAGTCAGTTGCAGTTCTCTTAAAGAAGTATTCAAAGATTCGGCAAAATGTTCAAAATTTACCCAATTCTTCCACTTATTCCCATAATTCTACACGTCCATCTAAATTGTTTAACTAAATTCCAGTAACTTTTTTGCCAACCTGGGCCACTGCTGCTTTCCAGACAGCTTCATATTTCTACATTACCATTTAAAATGGGCACTGTAGAGTGCAAAAACTACATCTTCCACAATGCTTCATTGCCAGTTCCTCCATTGCAACAATCACATGGAAAATATTGGGAATCCACACAGCTCCAACAAGCATTGTTCTCAGACGACAGTGATGTTACCACCATAGACATCAAAAACATCTATACCTCCCCAAATCTGTTTTTGAACCCCACACATTTATCCATAATCCTGAACACAAGGGTTCCTCAACACAATATTAACCCCTTCATGACGCGGCCCTTTTTTTTCCGTTTTCTTTTTTTCCTCCCCCCCTTTAAAAAAATCTTAACTCCTTTATTTATCCATCATTGTCGCTGTATGAGTGCTATTTAATATACCATGTAATGAACTGAAAAAGCTTTTAATAAATTCTAAGTGTAGAAAAACAAACAAACAAAAAAAACCGACATTACGCCAGCTTTCAGTGCGTCTTGTTTATACGGCGCACAAACTGCAACAAAAATGACATAACTTTATTCTTTGAGTCAGTACGATTGATGCGATACCAAACTTGTATATTTTTTTTTTTTAACTATACTATTCTTTTTTTTTTTTTCAAAGACATTTAATTTTTTTCAGTTATTTTCTGCGGTCATTTTGTGCACGCAATAACTTTTTTATTTTTCCGTCGATGTAGTTGAGTGAGGGCTCATTTTTTGCAGGATGTCCGTTAGTACTAATTCAGAATACATATGACTTTTTGATCACTTTTTATTGCGTTTTTTCTGGAAGACAGGGTGACTGAAAAAGTGCATTTCTGGCGTTTTTTTTTTTTTCGGATTACGTTCACCGGGCAGGGTAAATAATGTGCTACTTTGATAGATCGGACTTTTATGGACACGGCGATACCAAATATGTATTTTTATTTTATGATTTAAACTTTTTATTTATAGATATGGCAAAAGGGGGGTGATTTAAACTTTTATTACTTTTTTTTTAAATTAAAAAAAAACGGGAATTTTTCTTAACGATAATTCCCTTTCTTAAAGGCATCATGACAGCATACACCTGGAGGTTGCTCACCTGCTGACCTGATGGGACAGGAAGAGGCAGAACATAAAAAGCACCTCCCCTCCACCAAACACCAGTGCGTTCCAAATAACCACAGTGACAGTATACTTAACCAGAAGGTGTGTTTTATTGGCCCCACACACCTTAGACAAAGAAATCATAAGCATACACATTACCTCATGTGTTTAAGCCAACAAGGGTAACCGTGTCGGTAGGGGGGGGAAAAGCCCGTATGCTGTCATGATGCCTTTAAGAAAGGGAATTATCGGTAAGAAAAATTCCCGTTTTCCCTTCGTCATCATGAAAGCATACACCTGGAGGAATACCAAATAACTGGCATGGGCTTTTTTAGGGAGGGATTACTGCTTGAAGCACCTTCCTCCCGAAGGTTGCATCCTCACTAGATTTTAATGTCCAGCCTATAAGGTTTAATAAACGTATGACTAGAAGTCCACGTGGCTGCGTTACAAATCTGTTCGATTGAGGCGTGCGCTCTTTCTGCCCAGGAAAATGCCACCGCCCAAGTAGAGTGGGCTTTCAAACCTTCTGGGGGAGGAATGCCCTTGGCCTTGTAAGCCTCCTGGATGGCTCTTCTGAGCCACCTGGCTTATTGAATCTCTAGAAGTGGCCTTCCCTCTGGCCTGCCCCTGAGACTGAACGAAAGTTAGTCAGTCTTTCTGCAACTTTCCGTTGCCTCAAGGTACACTAATGCAGCTCTTTTAACGTCAAGATTATGGAGCCTCTGCTCCTTTTCGTTTTTTAAAATTTAGACAAAGGCTGGGATGACTATTGGCTGGCCTCCGTGGAAGTCTGACAAGACTTTGGGTTGGAGGGAAGGGTCTAAGGAGAATACGATCTCATCAGGGTGCATAGTCATATATGGGGCCCTTTGCGAAAGGGCCTGAATTTCACCCACGCACATAGCCGACATAACTGCCACAAGGTGGGCTACCTTGTACGTCAGCAAGGCGATGGATGTTTCTAATAGGTTCAAACGGGGGGAAATCGCAGAAGGCCTGAAGGACTATAGTCAGATCCCGGGGGGGGGGGGGGGGGGCGGCACCATCAGCTTTATGAATGGATGCAATCTACTCGCTCTTCTAGGAAATTTCCTGATCCCCTTGTGCTCAGCAAGCGTGAGATCAAAGAATGCCCTCAAAGCCACTACTTGGGCTTTGAGGGAATCTGGACTCAACCCTTTATACGGGCCTGCCTGGACGAAATTTAAAATTTTTACGAATGTCTGATTGGATGTCCTGACCCATCCATTCTGAGAATTTTTTCCCCGACTTTGGGATAAATCTTTTCCGTCGAGGGCAAAAGGCTCTCGCACATAGTGGAAACCCCGTTAGATGATAAACCCTTTTCTAAGAATTTTACCCGTTCAAGATCCCGACTGTAAGCCTGAACTTGTGAACCTCCGGGTAGAGGAGAGGACCCTGCAGCAATAGGTCCAGTCCTGACGGAAGATGGAGAGGCTCTCCCACTGACAGATCTCAGGAGAGGAAACCAAGGTCTTTTGGGCCAATAAGGCGCTACTAACGTTACTGACAGCCCTGGCCGCAGTAATTTCTTAGGAGTAGCGGAATCAGGGGTAAAGGGGAAAAAGCGCAAGCTAAGTCCCAAACCCAGGGGTGAGAGGGGGCGCCCGTGCCTAAGGCTTGTTTCTCCGAGTCTCGGGAAAAGAGAAGACGGCAATTGGTATTTGCGCTTTACGCAAACAAAACTATTTTGGGTGCCCCCTATTTGTCCCGAGTAGGCTAGACACTTCGGGATGGAGTCCCCACTCTCCTGCGTCTACTTTCTTCCTGCTTAGAAAGCCCGCGACTGAATTCTCAGCCCCTTTTATACGGAAGGCCGACAGTTACTTAGTTGTGAGTTCCGCCCATTGAAGGAACCTTCTCGCCAAATGCTGAAGTAGAGGATTCCTGGTGGAACCCTGGTGGCGAATGAGTGGCACTGCCATCATGTTATCGTAAAAAAATCCTCACATGCTTCATCCCTAAACAGTTTGCAGGCTACGTCGGGTTTCCCAAACCCCATTACGTTCTCTAACGTTAGATAACCTGGATCTCTCATGAGGGTCTTAAGTACCCTGTATATGGCCACCTTCAAAGGTGACGCCTCACCCTTTTGCGCTGGCATCACTTATCGCATCAGTTATCAGTTACCCCATTAAAAGGTTGTCTGAGGACAACCGTCAGCGGAGTGAGGATCTAGCCCTAGTGGAAATAGGGATTGTCCTGTCAAGTGAGGACTGACTTGTCCCCATTCTGGAGGATAAGTGTCTGAAGATCACGGCTGTGGAATTGGGCCCAGGGAACCACTCCAATGCATGAAGTCATTAGCCCCAGGATCCGCATCGCCTCTTATTGAAACTGTAGATTTTTTATAGAGAGCAGAACATTCTCTAGAATGAGCTGTTTCCTTAGAGGAGGAAGGGATGAACATTGGAGACGAAAATCCAAAATGACTCCCAGGAATTTTTTCCTGGTGTCCGGATCCATGTTGGATTTCAAATCATTACTGATCCAGCTCAGACCCTTAGACAGCTGAAGCGTGGACCCCCAGTATGACCTCAGAATAGTGAGGGGATCTGCCACCAGCCGGAAACCATCTACTGAGCTATGCCCCCTTTCAGATGGGGGATGATGATAATCCCGCGATTGTGCAGAAAGGCTACCATTCCAATCACCCCTTTGGAAAAGCTCCGTGAAGCAGAGGAGATTCCAAAGGGAAGGCGCCATTCTCAGCGCAAATGTAGGAACTTTTTGCGAGTTGTCATAATTGGGGATGTGATAATACTCATCCTTTATGTCAATCGTAGCCATAACGTTATCCCTACCAATCAGGGGGGTTGCGGTTCTGATCGTCTCCATCGGTGGGAGCCATCTGGTTCAGAAAGAGAGGGGAGTAAAACCCTTTCCCCCATTCCGTCTTAGGGATGGGGATAACTGCACCGATATCCAGCACGATTTGTTCACCCTTAAGAAGAGCCTGCTCTAGGGTTGGTGCCGGGATGACGATCACGGTAGAACCGGAAGCCCGTACTTGGACCCAGGCCCACACAGTCCGAGGTTAAAAAGAATCTATTTGGAGGGCGGGGTACTAGCTCAAATCTTGTACCCCTCCGTCACCAGGCCTGCGCTTGTGGGATCGATTCCTGTCATTAGGATCGTTTCCCAGCGTGTGGTAGGCACCATCAGTAGCTATGTTTCTCCAACTAGTGCAGAAGTGAACTAATCTTCTGCGGGCATGAAGATGCAAGTTGAGGGACAACAGTAAGACCCTTACCGCTTCCTCCGGTCTTTCCATTCCCCACTTATGTTATAGAGGAGGGACATGGAATTAAGGTGCTTTTTGCGGGGTCTGATGACTAGCCGCCCCGAACGGGTAGGGTACACAACCTATCTTTGGAGGTTATGTCTCTTGACCACTACTTTACCCCTGAATGACTGCCGCAGTGGTGCCGGAAAGCCCGTCCTTGGACCCAGGCCCATGCAGTCTCCGGTTAGCTCCCGGATGAGGTACTTCCCACTGGGGCAACCGGGGCTGGCAGAAGAGATGCTCGTGTTGGATAGGGCTGCCTGAGATCCGAAGCAGACTGTAGAAGCAGACTGTAGAAGCTGACCTAGTCAAACCGCAGTAGAGCGAGCCACCAAGGTGGCCGCAGTATTAGCTTTATAATGAAGCTGGACGTGGACCAAGCCTTACGCATGGTCATGTCTACTTTGTTGCCTTTGAGCAGGACGTATCCTCAGATGGAGTCTTTTCAAGGATAGCCACTTCATTGTCTGCCAATAAAGGACACTCTTAAAATTCTTTTAGAAATTAAGGGAGCTTGATCCATACAATTCCAATCATTAAGGATCAATGGTTTAAGTGTGGCGTTTACAGGGAATGTAGATTTACGTTGTGGAAGCAGACTCGCAACATGACGTCCTGCACAGTGCAAGGTTTTTAGCGTTTTTTTTTTTTTCCCAAACGAGATATTTTTTCTCCCCCTGCGACACTTCCAAGATGTACAAGATCGAATTCTACTGCCATGTCAGAGTCGGACTCTAACACTGCTGGAGCAGACCCTCTTGTGACCCCTAAGGGCCCTGGTTGGAGGTCTGAGAGGTAGGACTGTTTCTTCCCGGACAACTGGCTGGATTTCAGACATGGGGGAAGATTTTTCTTCCTGCAGAATTGTTGCTGAGCAGGAAGCGCATAATGTTTTAGAATAGGAGTCATGAAGTTTTGTAAGCATACAGGACGCTTTTTACTTCTCCTCCTAGCCTCCCTAGGTTTTTGAGTATCCCTGTCGTACGTGACAAGGGAGAGCTCTGTTAGTAAGGGAAGTGTAGTGCAGGTGTCTGTAGGTTGGCCCACAGGACCACTTACAGTTTGGAGATTCTCTGGGTCCTCTCTTGGCCGACATCCTGCGCTTGTGGGATCCATTCCTGTCCTTAGAATCGATTCCTAGCATGAAAAAACAAAACACCAGCCGACTCCCCCTGGTGCAGGGGCTTTACATTTTGAATTTGGCGCCAAGCCGCGCCAGGCCACGCCCCCTTTGTGCGCTCCATCGAGGCCACGCCCTCTTGCGGAGCATCTGGCGTCACACTCCTTGTGTTCCGCCCGCTACAGCCGGGACCCAGAGATGGCGGTCGCCGCCTGGTTGGCGACCACGGTGGCGTCGGAAAGTCCGTCCTTGGACCCAGGCCCACCGGAGATGGCGGCCGCCGCCTGAAATAACGACCGCAGTGGTGCCGGCAGCCCGTACTTGGACCCCGGCCCACGCAGTCCCCGGAAAGCGCCCAGATGGGGTCCTTCCCACTGGGGTTGCCGGGGCTGCCCGAAGAAAAACGCCGCCGCTTCGCCGGTAAGTCCTCCTCCGGCATGGGATAGCGTCGCTGGAGCTCTGCCGTTGCTGTCCTGAAGGGACAGGAAAAACACTGGTGTTTGGTGGAGGGGAGGTGCTTTTTATGTTCTGCCTCTTCCTGTCCCATCAGGTCAGCAGGTGAGCAACCTCCAGGTGTATGTTGTCATGATGACGAAGGGAAAACTTTATTACGATATGCAATATATGGGACTACGATATGCGATACTTTGATCGCTCCTGCAGTATGACGTATACTGCATTTTGACAGGCAGCCTATCAAGCCACCCCACGGGGATGGCTTGATAGGCAGTCTCTCAAGGCAGCCCTGGGGCCTTTCAGAAGGCCCCCAGCAGCCATGACACCTGCACGGCTCCCCCGATCTCACCGCGGGGGGGGGGGGGAGAGGGGGGGCCGTACGGGACCCCCAAACAGCGTTCGGGGGCTTTAAATGCAGCTGTAAGAATTAATATGTTACTCATAGCAGTGAGCTTTTGAAAGGCTGTTTCAATGAGCAAATCCTTTTGTCCTGGATTTAGAATACCTGTATTTTTTAATTACTGTAGCCTGTCCATTTTTGTCTTGCTGTATAAAAAGAGGACATGCAACTCTTATGGGAATTTATCTGCTACAGTTGAATGATACAGGCGTCCGCCTCCGGATTCTGCAGCAAATGCCACCCATAACATACTATGGCAATACGCGATTTCCGCTACACGAGCAAAAATAGACTGCAATTTTCCGCTTGTGGAGGTTAAATCACAGCATGCTGTGATTCTGTGTGGCTTCCGTCTGGACGGCTTCCATTGAAGTCAATGTAAGCCGTGCGGCCTGCGACCCTTCCGCAATCATCATTACGGAAAAGTCACGGGATCTGCGTCATCGCCTAGCGACAGCGCAGCATAATCTGTACTGTGCATGTGCGCCAGCCGGCACATCCGCAGCACATATATGAAGGCGGCGGACAGTTACGCAGGGGTCAACAGCCGGGCACAGTGTTGGATTCCGCATGCGGAATCCGACCTGGCCGTGTGCAGGCAGCCATAACCGGTCTGCCTTCTGAGCTAGAACCATGTCAGCCCCCTATCATAAAGCAGACTTCTCCTAAAAAAGGCAGATACAAGTGTAGTGACTCAGTACTGGCACTACTTGGTAATTTTAACATCTCAGGGAGACGGTCACATATGCTGGTTGTAACCTGCTGCTACATGTTCCGTATACTTCCCTGCCTCTGACCTGTGGCCCCTGTACTGCACAATTCAACTAAAAAAGCATTATCAGGTATCCCTGTTAATGTCTGAAAATGTCACTTATTACGTGTCTTTAGCCTGTGGCCATAGATGTGCAGGTAGGACTGGAGGTGCGCAATTAATACAGCTTGGTAGTCCATTCTGCTTCCTAATTAATTGTGACAATTGCTTGCACAGAAGGTAACACGCTGCTTAACACAACTTTCAGCACTTCCAGCAGTAATTTATTTCCACTTACAGAGAAGCACACATGGCTTTAGCACACACAAGCAGCCTAGTACTGGCAAATAAAAAGATCTGCACTTTACTACAAAGTATGTAATCGTGCCATCGCTAGGAAATAAAAGGAAAATTAGTGTTCATAAACTACAGTATATTACAAGGTTGTAAACTAGTTTAAAACAAACTCACAGAACAGAGAACTAAAAAGATTACAATATACAATATGGTCTTAAATGTTACAATATTTTCAACAGTCATAGAAGAAAGAAGGGAAAAAGTTGGCACTGCTCTCCGGGTATTTTATGGAGATTTAAAGGCATGGTGGCTCATTGCTTAGCACTGTTACTTTGTAACACTGGGCCCCTGGGTTCAAATCCGACTTAAGACAACATCTGCATGGAGTTTCTATGTTCTCCCTGTGTTTGCAAGGTTTTTACAATGGCATTTCCTGTGCCGTCATTACTTGAAATCAACATTCAACCTATCATGCCACAAGCAGTGATAAATTGTTGCGTGTGCATACTTGGGTAGAAGAATCAACCAATCAGCATGCTTATAACACTAGCCACAGTGAAAATATATTTTGGATGCAGGAAGAGCCATTCACTACATTACTGACAGTCTATTCTAGAAGCATCACTGTAATACAATACAAAACTATCTACAGCATGTCAGATACCTCAGTAATCTTTTAGTAAGGACTCAGGAGATGATACATTAAATGATGCCATTACAAAAAAAAAACAACTTGGCCCACAAAACGATCAGACCACTATGATGACTTAAAAATAAGAAAGTTATGGCTTTTAGAAGGCGGAAATGAAAAAGACCACGTAGCCTATTTTGGCAGTTGCTCTTTTTTTTTTCAAGTGGTTAATCATCCGACAAGGAAGGCTTTTTTAGTATATACTGCACATGACCCCGAAGAAGCCCTTGGCCTCCAAATAGGAAAGGATTCTCTAGCTTTCAACAGCTGATTCTAACTGCTATAAATAATAACTTGTTTTCTCTGTAGTAGTTGAAAACTCGTATTATATTAATTTCATTTTTTATTATATTCTGTAGGCTTTCAAAAAAATGATAGTATGAAATCTCAATATTTATTGTTTTGAAACAATTAATGATCTAAGCTGAGGGATCACTTACATATCAAATCTCATTCTGCAGCTGTAGTTCCTGAGGTCAACGTTCAGGGACTAAAATTTGACATATAACATGTAACAAACTTAGAAGACATTCAGATTACTGTAAAGGTTCTGTCTATGAAAGGATGTTACATGGCAAAGGAACTCGGAAGGGCTGGCTGTCATACTGTCAGTGGAATTTCCAGTTAAGATAAATGACTGACAAATAATGCAGCGAAACACTGTTCACGGCATAGAAACAAATCTATTAATTTTGTCTACGAATTTGAGGAGGTATGTCTTAAAACAGACACTCTATTTTATTGTCTTTGCCCATATTTCTTCTCATATTCAACGTAAGGGGTTTTGTCATTAAAAAACAAAATTCTATACTCACGTATTCTTGCCCAGGCAGACTCCTTAAGGCATCTTCTCTTCGCTGATCTTGTCCAGTCTCCCCCGGGTCATCTCACCTCCACCCAGCCGGTTTGTTATGAAGCATGCACTCCTCGCATTCTTCTTCCTGCAGGTCACTGAAAGTCAGGTCCCTGTATCGTTCACTGGTTGGGAAGGAATGCTGATCTATTGCAGAGACAGCGGGCATGCACAATCTCTACAATAGCTCGGCACTCCATACATTGCAGGAAGAAGACTGCCTATGAATGTACGTAACATCACGTCACAGGAAGCAGAAGAATCAGCCAGCTGGAGGTGAGGTGACTCCCCCTAGGACTGCAGGAGACAGGAGAAGATCGACGACGAGAAGATGAGGTAAGTAGACTGCCTGGGGAGAAATAGGCAAGTATAGAATTATTATTATTATTTTTTTTAATGACAGAACCCCTTTAAATTAATGATAAACATACCCTTAACCTGTATATGCTGATTGCAACACTATTACTCGGTGAAGAGGAAAAGGCATTACGTGAGACTCTGCACTGAAAATCAGAGTATTTACCAGTATTGGGATGGTTTTCAGAGGACTTGCTAGAACACCTAATTTGCATAGTGGGTTAAATTTCATTTTCTCAGCAGTTTAGAAGTTTGGAACAAAAGGTTTCGTCTTGAGGTGTGTAAAGGCCCATTAAGACCCAACGATGCTCGCTCAAAATTCACTCAAAGCTGTCTTTTGAGCTAGAATCGTTGGGCCTAAACGCGCGGCCATCGTGCAGCTTTCGTTAAGGATTTGCTCATCAGCAAACTGAAAGACAACAATAAGTCTTATTAGGACTGCGTGCTGAGTTCTCAGCAGGATACCACTGATACTATTGTTTCAGCTGGTATCCCACTCGGAGAACACAGTAGAATTATGCAGAAAACAAGCGGTGCAACTTCCATATACCTTGCTTGAAGCGCTCAGCTGTGAGTGCTCCGTGAACACAGCAGGAGTATGCAGAAGACAGCGCTCCAGCTCTCTTCTGTATACCCCGCTTGAAGCACTCAGCTTTATACCAACTGAGCGCTCCGTGAACACAGCAGGAGTATACAGAAGACAGCGCTCCAGCTGTCTTCTGTATACCCCGCTCAGAGCACTCAGCGGGATACCAGCTGAATGCTCCGAGAACACAGCAGCTGTATGCAGAAGACAGCACTCCAGCTGAGTTCTGCATACCCGCTCAAGCGCTTAGCTATATACCAGTTGAGCACTCTGAGCAAAACAACAGCTGTATGCAGAGGATAGCAGTCCCACTTGTCTTCTGCATACAGCGTGAGCCTTCATTTACACACTTATGCAAAGTGAAAGTTCAAAACTGTCACTCAAACTGCCGCTCGAGCAAATTTTGAGCGAATATTTTGCCGTGTAAATGCACCCAACTATTGTCACTCAAAAGAGGTCTTTTAAGCAAATTTTGAGATTGTGTCTAAATGGGCTTTAAGTGCTCTACCAAACACTGACATTTTGTGTAGGGAATAATTTGATGACAGACTCCAGTTAATAAGATCACAAATAAGAGTCTACCATAACACAACCAATGTCAACAGGAGAACAGACAGTACACAGAAATCTGAATGTTGTCTGACATTAAAGTGCATGTGAGAAAATTAATTTCAATACTTGCTACGGTATTAAAATACAAGTACGACAATGGTAAAGAAGTTAGCTCTGGGCTTTTGATCGGATCCAGTGAAAACGACATCTGCAAAACAATTGCATGTTCTACCCACGTTCACTTAGGTGAAGTCCAGAAACTCTGGTTTCCTCCCACACCCCAAGTCCTTACTAAAGTTATGGCATTCCAATGAAACCTTACCTGAGGGCATGTGTCATGTCTGCAGGAATTAGACTGTAAACTCTCTTAAAAGATAAAAGCCAATGTGAATGACTAGATACTATGTACAGTATTGTGGAGTATGGTTACACTACAAAATAATGTATTCTGAATACATATATGGCTTTGGTTTATAAACCAATGATACATTTATCCAGAACATGTTCAATATCTATTGGACACAGCAATATAACTCAGAATCCAGTAGTTAAAAGGAACTTAATAGCCATAAATTATTTTAGCAAATGGCATAAAATGTAAAACACTAATCTACCAATACAACACCATCGTTCCTTGAGAGCCTACAATTTAGCCCACCTTTTAAAGGAAAACCAGCTGTGCGATGCCTGCACATCAAAAGACCATAAAACCTTAATCCGACTCAGCCCGAGCAATTCATCTATTGTTTCAAAGTTAAATGTGATTATTCCATTCGCAGACATTAAAAACCAGAACTGACAATATTTTCTTCTCATCAGCTCACAAATAGTTTAACAGCTAAAAAAGACTCTAGAAGACTTCACACTAAAACTCCCATCACCAGCGAACACTATGGCAGAGTGAAATAATCCAAATGACCTTTTAATGTAAAGCTGTCATCAGTCGTTTTCATGAGTTATCTTAACACTTGATTTTTCAAACAATAACTTCCCAGGGTTATGAAAGCATTGCTATTGGAGGCACATGAAGACTTTACAATGTTCCATACCAGACCACACAGGTATAAATGGATTTCAATATTTTACTAGTGCCTCTAGATCTGCAGTGCTTTCAGCAAGGTATGTATTCACTTCCATCTGTTTTATTAGGCAGCATAAGGCTAATATCTGAAAATTGTTTTTCTCCCTTCACTGCCAAGGAAAGTCAAGCCTATAGAACCACGAGAGTAAGGCAGCCGGATGTGGATCCACCTTGCCAGACACCAGTTTGACTCTGGGCTGTGTGGGGTCATAGCATATGGGGTGCCCGAATTTTCAACCTTGACCTCTCCACGCAGAATACAGCCTTTACTGTCCAAGCCATTACTCGTTCAGATAGTCCTGGTAGTTTGGTTACTGATGTTGCACTGGGCTGAGTTGCCAGGTCTGGACTGGGAATAAAAAGTAGTTGTGGAATGCAAACTCAACCAGCCAACATATCGGCACCGCACCCCATATTGTGGAAAAATAATGGCATGCTGTGATGGAATTTTGCTTTACTGTTTGAGTTTAAAACATTATTAGCGGTTATCTTTTAGGTAAATTCAACAGATTAAAACTTCTCAAAGTTCTACTAACTACAGTTTCAGAACCAAGGTCTTAGCATATATATTGCACCAGAACCAAGTTCATAACCTAAATGCAGCACCAGAACTAAGCTCATAACCTAAATACATTACCAGAACCAAGCTCATAATATAAACACAGCACCAGAACCCAGCACAGTACATACATATGACAGTGGACCCAAGCTTAACATAAATAGGGTACTAGTCTAAGGATATGGATACAATTGAAACTGAGGAATAGAGAATACTCAGGCAGGCCTAAGAAGACCGGCCTAGGGACATAAACTCCCAGCCCCAGGCTGCTCCTTGCCACGGATATGCCTTCTGTAGGGTTGATAAGCCCAGTGTTGAGGTGAATTCAGTAGGGACTGATAATCAGGTGTCCCAGCACATAATCAGTCTCATTTGCTATCTCAGCCCCTTGTGCCACATATAATCTACAGAGCAATCCACTATTCAGTGCCGGTGGACTGGTAAGTGTACTATTGGACTAATTAGTGGACTGCTGGCCATCAGCAAGATAGGTGGGCACATGCACTAAAATACATTCCAAGACAACAGACTCAGGTTTTAAAGCTAGTCGCAACCAGCTTTATTGAGCCTCATGGCCACCACTTTACACACCGCTACAGTGGCTCATCTGCCACAGAACGTTCGGAAGAAAAGTTAAAAAAAAATGTCTCAAAAAGGTGTCTCAATGCCTATTGAGTAAAATGTGATTGTTCTCAGCAAGAGAAACCACGTAATCTTGTAGATAGGATACCTTTTAATGGCTAACAAAAATACATGATGTTATAGCGAGCTTGCGAACCTCTCAGGGTTCTTCTTCAGGCTTAATGGATTCGATCTGAAGAGGCATGGATATTTATACACACTTATAACTACATACTTATGACAAGGCACAGATATGGATGTGATTGGTTCGCACTTAAAAGGAATTCTGCAACAGCAAACAAACTTTTTTTGTCTAGGCACTGATAGCGGAGTGAAAGATTCATGGTCCCTAAATTACTGTTGGGGAGGGGGGGGGGCCTCAGGCCAGGAATGCTACAAGAGGTACACTGACATTTTTAGCGAAACACTGATAAGGGAGTGAAAGTTTATGGTTCCTGAATTACTATGGTCCCTGAAAGCCTATTGAGTAGAATGGACTAGAAGAGGAACCACAGATAAACTTGCCCATACTGTTTGTCACTTTGCATGATTAGCTGAATTTATCTGAAAGTCTTATAGAAATCTTGAAGAGAACATAGGTGCCCACTGTTCTGAGTCCATTTTCAGATACCTGAGGGGTGGGGTTTGACATTCCTTGTATCCTACTGCAAAAAGAGCAAGTGGAGAGGTTTCTGCAGCAGACAGTTGTCTTATAGCCAGACAAAGATTTAAAAGGAAAAGGGTCATCAGAAAAGGACCTATTCTATAATTACATTTTTGTGTTAAACATATTTAAGATTTTTTTTTTCATTTTCAGCCACAATAAAATTATTTTTAAAAAATCCCAAAATCCTGACTTTTTCACACGGCCCACAGAGCCTAATACTAATCTGTCCCTTCCTGATCTGAAGAGAAAAATCTACAGCAGTTATGTCACCATCACAGACAGGATTATACTGAAAGGCAACACCTTTATGTAGAGAACACAGGATCCACCATTCACAATGGATGATCAGCTGTGACCATCTACTCCACCTCCCCACAGAATGACCTCTACATAGGTCACAGATAATGCCCAGAGCAGTCTCCCATGCAAATCAATGGGTCCCCTCCTGTCCATTGTGTTACTAGCCCATGAAGCTGCTGTAAAGCATATTTTTTAACGCTACAAATGCTGTTTAATGCAACTCAGGAAATATGGCCACCCTCGTAGCCATAATATAGATGACATAGTAAGAGATTCTACAATCAAAAAATAGAAACATCTGAAAAACATTTCACAATCTGGTTTAACCCCTTCCAGCTCCAAGACATACATTTACTTCCTGCAGCATTAGGGTACGTATGAAGAGAGATTGTGGTGCGACCTCTTCATACAGCGTGGGCATCAGCTGTTTATTACAGCTGACACCCCGGGCAATAGCCGATCGGGGCTATTCATCCTTTAAATACCGCTGTCAATTCCGACAATGGCATTTAAGTCCCCTGAACATTCACTATGAGATCGCAGGGAGCCGTACAGGTATTAGCATGAGGAAGGCCTCATAGGCCGAAACATCGCTACTCCTTGTAATGGGGGAATAAATACGTTTTTTGTAACTTTGCACATCCGCTCATGCTGCCGGTCATCATTTTATATGGATCTGGCTTGGCATTTATTGGCCTGACCCCAGGGAGGGTTAAATTTATGCTGCTGGTGGACTATACATCTAGGGAGCCGTACAGGTGTCATGGCAAGCCGGGCTCCTTCTGAAAGGCAACATCCCCATGGGGTAACTTGATAGGCTGCCTGTCAAATTGCAATATGGCATAATGCTATAGCATTATGTCATACCTCTGGAGCGATTAAGGCGTCGCCAGTTGTAGTCCCCCTGGGGGGCTTAAAAAAAGTTAAAATAAAATCAATAAAGTTTTATTAATTGTAAAAAAAAAAAAAAAAAAAAAAAAAGTTATAAAAAGTTTAAATCACCCTCCTTTCGCCATATCTATAATAAAAAAACAGAAAAAAAAAAAAAATACATTTTTGGAGTTTGGAATCGTAGTAATTGTACCAACCCATAGAATAAAGTTATCATGTCCTGTTTGTTGCAGTTTGTGATCTGCAGAAACAAGACGCACTGAAAGATGGCAGAATGTTGTTTTTTATTTTACTCCACTTAGAATTTTTAAAAGTTTTTCAGTACATTATATGGAACATTAAATAGCTCCATTAAAAAATACAACTCGTCCCGCAAAAAACAAGCCTTCATACAGTGACGTCGATGGATAAATAAAGGAGTTACGATTTTGTGAGCAAAAAACGAAAATGAAAAAAGGGGGGGGGGGGCACGTCATTAAGGGGTTAAATTAGTTTTAAAAATTGTATTTGTGGGTTATTTGTGAAAACTTTTTAATATATGTTTGACGCTACACTGTTTCCCCAAAAATAAGCCCTACCCCGATAAGAAGCCCTGCCCTAATTTTTAGTTAATATTTTTTTTCGGAGGGAGGCTTGAAATATAAGCCATCCTCTGAAAATAAACCCTATCTACTCTTGGTTAAAAAAAAGTAATACTCACCTAGCCCTGTGTCCCTTGCACTGGTCTCCGGCACTGTGTCAGGCTGCAGTCCTCCGCGCTGACAGGATTCTCTTCTGGTGACGGGGCTTTGAATACCCCGCCTCCGATAAGAGAGCCCTGTGATTGGATCGAGTGCTAGCCAATCAAAGTCAGTGCTCGATCGTTCACAGCCATTCAGTGAATGACATCACTGAATGGCTGTGATTGGTTCATCGAGCGCTGGCTCTGATTGGCTCGCACTCGATCCAATCACAGAGCTTACCGGATGCAAAGTATTCAAAGCCCTGTCACCAGAAGAGAATCCTGTCAGCGCGGAGGACGGCAGCTTGACACCACGCCGGAGACCAGCGCAGGGGACACAGACGCCGGCGGCTAGGTGAGCATTTCCTTTTTTTACCTCTTTGCTTATACTCACCTAGCTACCGGCGTCTGTGTCCCTCGCGCTGGTCCCCATGCTGCAGCAGGCTGCAGTTCTCAGTGTGGACAGGATTCTCTTCTCCTAATAACGGGGCTTTGAATAACCCACCTCCGGTAAGTGCTGTGATTGGATCGAGCACCAACCAATCAGAGCCGGCACTCGATGAACCAATCACAGCACTTACTGAAGCACTGAGGACTGCAGTAGCGCGGGGACCAGTACGAGGGACACAGACACTGGCGGCTAGGTAACTATAACCCCGATCCCCCCCAAAAAATAAGACACTGTGCCTCTTTTGAGGTAAAAATTAACATAAGACAGTGTCCTAATTTCAGGGAAACATGGTATCCTGCAGGCTATTGCCGCATTTATGCCACCTGACTAATATCAGAAATACTTATGTTTTGGAGAATTAAAAAAAGAGTTTAGAAATTGTGTTTTTTATGCATATATATTTGTGAAACATTTAAGAAATGAATTTAAAAAGTTGTGACAGATAACCAACAAGTACCAAAAAAATATAAGTAAGATAGTTACTTTAATAAAAGAAGGAAGAAATGAACGGCTGTTTGTTTCATAGAATGGTAGAGTTGGAAGGACCTCCAGGGTCATCGGGTCCTACCCCCTGCTTAGTGCAGGATTCACTAAATCATCTCAGACAGATATTTGTCCAGCCTCTGTTTGAACACTTCCATTGAAGGAGAACTTATCACCTCCCCTGACAACCTGTTACCCTCATTGATCACCCTCCCTGCCAGAAAGTTTTTTCTAATATCTAATCTGTGTCACCTCCCTTTCAGTTTCATCCCATTGCTTCTAGTCTTTCCTTGTACAAATGAGAATAGGGCTGATCCCTCTGCACTGTGACAGCCCTTCAGATATTTGTAGACAGCTATTAAGTCTCCGCTCAGCCTTCTTTTTTGTAAGCCAAACATTCCAAGATTCTTTAACCGTTCCTCATAGGACATGATTTGCAGACCGCTCACCATCTTGGTAACTCTTCTCTATACTTGCTCCAGTTTGTCTATGTCTTTTTGAAAGTGGGGTGCCCAGAACTGGACACAGTATTCCAGATGAGGTCTAACTAAGGAAGAGTAGAGGGGGATAATGGCCTCACATGATATAGACTCTATGCTTCGCTTAATACATCCCAGAATTGAGTTTGCTTTTTTGGCTGCTGCATCACATTGTTGACTCATGTTCAATCTATGATATATTAGTATACCCAACTCTTTTTCACATGTGCTGCTGTTTAGCCCAGTTCCTCCAATTCTGTATGTGCTTTTTTCATTTTTCTTGCAGAGATGTAGGACTTTGCATTTCTCCTTGTTAAATACCATTCTGTTAGTCGCCGCCCACTGTTTAAGCTTTTCTAGATCTTTTTGAATACTTTTGAAATACTCTCTCTCTCTTTAGGGCACATAATTTTTTTTAGCTCAAGTTTGCCAGCAGTCGGACTCAAAATAGGATCAAAAGGAGAAGATGACATTATGGGAAGAACTGTTAAGACTTAATTTAAGACTTAATCAGGCCTCTCTTTTTTAGTGCTATTCATTATTACACCTGCAGAACCTATCCTATGCTAGTGGTCTCCTAGAATATTGCTTGAGACAGATTTTCCCAAGGATCTCTTATGAGTTGACGAACAGGACACCATAACCAATTTACAATTATCTCACTTAATGAATTACAGAATGCAAGCAAACTTGTAAGCCACACTACCTCAGGGGACTCATGGGACAAAACCTATCTACAACATGTATGCGGTTCTTTTATAACAAAATACCACTTTTCCATAGTCATCATCTTGAGTCATTTTGTATTATATTTATTGCCATAATTAAATGTATGACACACAAAATAATTCTGACAGCAAATACTTTATCCTAATTCATAGTATGCACTTTTACAAAGTGTGCGGTCTGTTTATCACTGCTGCAAATACATTGTGTACAACCCACTCCAGACATGAAAGACAAAAGTTCCTCTTAGTATAGAGCACGGACCTAGCGCCAACTGAATTGTCCTATAGGGCAGCATTGTGCTGCCCATACATTCAGGCACGCTAAGGCATAATGGAAAAAGTTTCCTTGGTGATTTCTCCTTCCCTCTCTTATTAATCTCCAGCCTTCAAATTCCAGCAATATAATAAGACCTGAAATAAGTTCACTCATGCCAGACTTTTATCTCCACTAAATGAATGTTGAAGCAGTCAGATTCTCTGGATTGCAGTGCCATTTAGCTGTTGTCCCGGGTGACTGCATATGTTCTTTTTATCTATTACAAGGTTTACTTGATCTGCTTTATCCCGTTTAATATCTCATGCCAAATATAGCCAGACATAGCAATTTTCATTCTTGCATATAACATATAAATGTAAAAACTGTCCTCAAGATGTTTGATTTTATTAGGACTGGAGTGCATTTAGGTATTTCTGCTTAGGAATAGTAGTCTAGACATATCATGAAGCTGGTAAATATCTGATTTATTGGCTAAATCAAAGTGTAAGAAATGTGAGCCAAATTATTAGAAACAGTCTATGACCATCCAGTCACATATCAAGCCATAAAAGATAAAATACTCTATAATTGTATAACTTTAAAGCACATCATTGAGAATAAAGCAGGCAACTGTAAGTCAAAGGGAAGAAAAGGTTTCAGTTTTATTGCCAGCGGCTATACTTAACAATATACTGATACAAAAATACACAAGGACAGATATCCACTACTACCCAACAGTTTCCAGACAGGTAAATTGCTATGTGGAGGAGTATTGCATAGGGGCAAAATACTGATCAACAACCACTCACATTCCTACCACTGGCAAAACTATAGGAGATGCAGGGGATGCGTTTGCACCCAGGCCCAGGAGCCTTAGGGGGCCCATAAAGCCTTTCTTCTCCATATAGGGAGCCCAGTACTATGAATAAAGCATTATAGTTGGAGGTCCTTTTACAGGTTCTGCACTGGGGCTCTGGAGCTTCATTTTATGCCTCTTTGTTAAGGCATTAAGAGAAGTTGGGGGGCCCCAACTGTCCACTAACTAATAGACAGTGTATTTAGGCCCCTTTCACACGGGCAACAGCCATATTGTAGCTGTGTTCTGTGCAATATTGCTCTGTTTTTTCACGGCAATATCACGATTTTGTGGCACAACTTTGTAGTGCTCTTTCAACGGGATTTGGGGGGGGGGGGCTTGAAATATAAGCCTTACCCCGAAAATAGGCCCTAGCTGCATAAAGAAGGAACAAATACAATATATTACCTAACAGGAGCTGTCCGCTCTGCCGCACTTCTCCTCCGGCAGTTCCACGGCTCGTTTGTAATCTTCAGCCACGGCTTCCTGGTCAGGGAGTTCAATAATCCTACCTCCAGGAAGTGCTAGCTCTGAATAGTTCTCGAGCGCCACGGCTAGGCTAATCACTGCAGCGCTCGACCAATCACAGAAGTGCGGCGGAGCAGACTGCGCCTGTTAGGTAAATTTATTATTTTTTTAAATGCAGCTAGGGCTTATCTTAGGGACAAACACTAGGACTTCCTACTGTAACAATTGCATGGGACTGCACGAAAAAGGTGATTTTGTCTGATGTAACACAAAGGAAGTCTCTAAAAGGTAAACAAATCGCAGTTATATAAAGCATGCCACTATTTCTTTTGTACTCGCAAGGTAGCAGCCTACAAAGGCATCTCTAATGTGAAGAAACCCACTAGAATGCATAGGCTTCATATACATGCGCTTTGTAGCTATGGGGCATCGCGAAAAAAAAACGTGCGCTTTTGTTGCCCGTGCAAAAGTGGCCTCACTGTGTAATGATCCATTTACAAGCGGCGATTATTGTTTAGAGTTGTTCAAACTCCAGCTCTTACATGGCAACTCTAACAATTGTTATCCCGTGTAAATGCATGCACAGACTGAATGACTTAAGGAGAGAACTCCTTTAACGGTTTTTTTTTTCTTTAGCTGTTTAATAGTCAAGCTATGAATGATGGCCAACTATTGATTTTCACTCGGTGCACAAAGAATAATTACTTGTTTACTTTAGAAGCACATGGAAATCGGGAATTATTCTTACCGTTACTTCCTTTTCCATGAGTCCATCATGACAGCACACATGGAGGTTGTCCCACTTAACCTCGCGGGACAGGAAGAGGAGAGTTCAAAAGGCCACCAGCCACCTCCCACCACCAATCTCAGCTTCAAAATTATCACAATGGTATGTGGCCCAATCTTTTATTGCTGCGGAAAAATGACACACTGTTATGTTACATGCATCATATACAGTAATTTACTGGGCTGGGTAAGTATGTGCTGTCATGATGGACTCATGTAAAAGGAATTAACGGTAAGAATAATTCCTGATTTACCAGTACGTCCATCCTGACAGCACACAGAGGCAATACCAGATTCATCGCAGACACATTAGAAGGGGACAACGGCCTGGAGGATCTTCCACCCAAAGGCCAGCTCCCTATCAGAATGGAGATCCAAGCGATAATGCTTAGAAAATGGATGCTACATCACATTGTAGGTTTACAAATCTGCTCTGTGGAGCTTCACCACCTTCAGCCCATGAGGAAGCGAGAGCCCTTGTAGCGGGGGCTCTTAAACCCTAAGGGGGAGGCAGATCTCTGGCTTTATATGCTTCCTGAATTGACGTTTTAATCTATCTAGTGAAGGTATCTTTACATGCTGCTTTTCCCTTATTCTGCCCCTGAAATTGAAGGAATAAGTTATTTGACTTTTTAAAAGGTTTATGGGGCCTGTAAATAGGTCACGACTGCACGTCTGACATCTAAGCTGTGCAAGCGCTGTTCTTTGTCGTTTTAAAATCCTGACAGAAGTAAGGCAGAATTATTCCCTGTTGTGTGGAGCGTCAACACCACTTTAGGAAAAAGAAATAGGATAGTTATGAGACTAGATCTATCGTCAAGCCCACTTTAAGCAATACCGAATATATGGGTCTCAAAGAGAGGTGTGCTAAAGCTGTCTAACACCAAATTAAGATCCCCGATCTTGTAAGATCTGGGCTGCTGAGATCTGGACCATCTGCTACACACCAGTTACGGAATTAACTCCATACTAATGAGTATATATTGGAGGCAGAGTTCTATTGGCTCTTAACAGAGTGTGTATTACCTTGAACGATAGTCCTTGGTCTCTCAATCTCTGCCGCTCAGTAGCCATGCAGAGGATCTCCTAACAGAACACTGAACCTTGACACAGAATTTAAAACTCATTTTAACCTCAATCCAATGGCGTAACTATAACCCTTTTAGGGGAAAAAGGTAAAAATTCTATTTTGGATCCTGGAGATACAGTCATTCTGGGGCAAAGAGAAGCTATTACGCTAGTCATCTTTTGGGTAAGTTCATCTACTAGTTTTGCCCTTGCCTGCGCTTTTTCCAAAAAACTTTATTTATTTATTTCTAAATAACTATTTCCCCTGAGATGGGAATAGAGCATAGCTTATTTTTGGAAATGGTGGCTCTTGCCCAGGCATTAGGCTATAAGGCATGCCTTGCAGAGTTTTCAAATGCTGCGTTTTTTTGGCTGAACGTGTACGGCTCTGCTGCGGCACCTGCCAGCTTCAGAAAGTTTCCTAGCTATGAGAGCCACAGGCACACTAAGCATGCCACCGAGGTGGCTGCTATAATGGATTCTGGAAGACTGTATGCAGTCGCACATGATTTCATGGGGTCTTTCAGCTGGGCTTGAACAAGGTGGTTGCTTGTAAATCACTTTTAGGCACTTTACTCCAGAGCTCAAAAGTTTTAAACTCTATGGAAGATAACCAGACTTTTACAAAGTTGCTGCTTTCTGCTTCAGCTGTTGGATTTAAAGGTTTTGTCCTTGCTCAGACTCGCACCTGTGACTCCAGTATCAGACATCAGTTCTACTAGCTGGATCTTTATACAGTATATATTATTTTTCCTTTTTGTATAGCGAGCACAGAACTACTGAGCCAAACTCAGGATCTTTGGCTAAGGTATAGTGCAACATTCCCTCAGGGTGCTCATGAATACGGGTCCTTTCTTGCTGATCTAGAGGGACCCAGGTAAGGGTTAGTGACTGGTTCTCTGATCATCTGGTGGAGATTACCTATCAAGGATTCCAGCTCCTCCCTGATTAGCCTTCCCCAAGCCTTGACTATGGAGTTTCATCCTGCATTAACAGGAGAATGCCATTATACCAAACATATACTATGAGCTTTTGTTCAAGTAAACTGCTCTCCAAGTCTTGGCTATAGATTTTCATCCCGCATTAACAAGAAAATGCCATTATACCAAAGCATATACTATGAGTTTTTGTTCCAGTGAACTACTCACCAGGCCTTGACTATGGAGTTTCATCCGGCATAACCAGGAAAATGCCATTATACCAAACATATACTATGAGCTTTTGTTCAAGTGAACTACTCACCAGGCCTTGGCTATGGAGTTTCATCCTGCATTAACAGGTAAGTGCCATTATATCAAGCATAGGTTTGCAGATTTCCCCTGCTACCTCACCTCCATCCTGTCCATAGCGTTAGGAGGAGATGCAGAGCTTGAATCCTGCAGGAAAAGCTCTCAGAGATTCAAATCTAGTGCCTTTATTTTGAATTTGGCGCCTTTATTTTGAATTTGGAGCGTGTCTCTGAAGTCATTGAACATGGCGTGACACCTCGTCATCATCCTACACCAGCCGCCGCTAGACACCGGACCCAAGAGCAGGAATGCTAAGGCATTTGCCAAGGGTCTGCAAAACTCCTGATCACCAGCAGTCTCCCCACCGCTCTCCTGAGTGGGCACCAGATCCTGGAATCCTTGGTGAGTAATCCTTCCTCTGGCACAGAGAACTTCCTCTGTGTCCGTTGGGACAGGAAAAGACACTGGAGAATGGTGGTGGGAGGTGGCCTTTGGAACTCTCCTCTTCCTGTCCCATGAGGTCAAGAGGGACAACCTCAATGTGTACCAACAGGATGGACCTAATGGTAAACCTTGATAACATTGTTTTCCATGATAACACAATCATTCAAAGGAAACACTTAAAAGAATGAGAGAACACCCTCTACAGCACTCATTGCTTCCTCTATAAAAAAGCATGAGTCATATTAAAATTTTACCAAAGAAAATACAAGTTTACGAAGGATTCACATTTTATAAAACTTGGGCAAACATCGTTCTTCTCTGCCACAGCTGTTACAGCTGTGGCAGAGAAGAATGATTTGTCTTCTATATGTTCTCAATGGGGTCGGCGCTGCTGCCACCGGCCCCATTGAGCGCATATAGAGAAGGGCAGATTTTAATACTCGGGTGACACCTAATCTCGCCAGCCACTCATTGCAGGGGGGTGGTATAGGGCTTGAACGTTGCAGGGGGAAGTTGTAATGCCTTCCCTGTCTTTCTATTGGCCAGAAAAGTGCGCAAGTTTCTCAGGGAAGAAAATGAAAGTAACCCGAACATCGCGTGGTACTCGTTACGAGTAACAAGCATCTCGAACACCCTAATACTCGAACGAGTATCAAGCTCGGACGAGTACGTTCGCTCATCTCTAGAGCTAATGTAATGTTAACACAATGAAGAATAAAGTGGTGAATTTATCCACTTTGCGCGATTAATATATTTTGCATAGTCCCCATGCATACTTGCTAATGTACCCTCTAACCTGCAAGTGTTGATAACATAGGCGATAAGCTCAGCCATCAGAGGAACCCTAGAGATTTTCCAAAATTTCCAATCAAAGTCTTTGCTTCTACAAGGACATGGAAGACTATGGTCTTATCAGCAGGGCCTAAACTTGCAATGCATGCATTCCATATTATTGGAATACTTTAAGTATTTTCAAGAAGGAATTTAGCCTGGTTCTAAAAGCAGTTAACACATGTGTAATACCAACAAATGTGTTTCAAGGTTCCTTTGCACCAGAGCATCTCCAGCATTGATCTGAACTCATAGGATAAATAGCAGCAAGGTGTATAGGAGTGAGATACCAACGATAGAGAAGCTTCTTTGTGAACTATAAATGAGATGTACATTTTAAAAGTGAGCTTGCTAATGTAAATGTTTTATTCCAGTCTTCTATTTGCTATACAGATAGCTAGTAGAGTTGAGCGAACGTAGTCTGCCGAGCTTGATGCTCGTTCGAGTATTAGCGTACTCGATGGTGCTCGTTACTCGAACGAGCATCACGCTGTGTTCGACCCCTCGCCAGTTTTTGGCTCCTCCCCGCCGCATTGGCAAATATGAGAGAGAGAGAGAGAGAGAGAGAGAGAGACACAGACAGACAGACAGACAGAGACAGACAGACACCTAGGAAAATAAAAAGCTCGGCACCCGGCATCCCACATAAAAAAATGCTCGAGTCTCCCATTGTAGTCAATGGGGTTCGTTACTCGAGTAGAGTTCTCGACTCAACTAACACGGACTCGAGCGTTCGTGTGCTTGCTCATCTCTAATAGCTAGATCTCTTTCCCGATGAAGTAAGCAAGGGGGGCTCCCCAGAGATCTGTCCAAAGTAACCAAAGAAAGTCTTGAGATGCCTTTCGCAACTTTATTTACATTAGAGAATTCTAATTTAAATATAGTTTTGGGAAGAGGATTTTGGGAATTATTAACATCTTTGTGGTTGCTCTCCTGTCGACCCATGATGCTTCATATTTAAAAAAAATGGTTCAATTATGCCCAATTTCTTTGTGCTGACACCTGAGGCTCCATTCACACGGGGCAGTTCAGTTGCAATAAAAACCGCACCAAAAAGTGCATTTGCAATACTGCGTGCGTTTTTTGCCACATTTTATTACAAACATAGTAAAAACAAACATGATTTCACCAATGCACTTTTTGGTGTGGTTTTTATTGCAAACAAACATCACAGTCCATGTGAATGGAGTCTTAGTGAGCGAAGTGGAATTTAAAAGGTTAGATATCTCCACAGTAGTGGGGTAGGGAGTTGATTGCTATACTTAGTTTTCTAATCTCTGAGACGACCAATCGTCTATAATATTTGCTATAGTTTGATGGTTGGATATTTTTCACTTTGTGTGTTAAAAATATAAAAACAAAGTCAAATCTCTAGTTTTTTTTTTGTCTTCTAGTTTAGTCGGTTTACAGTTTCAGTGATTTTTCAAGTCAGAATTTTGCCTCTAGTTTCACTGGCTGCTTCTAGTTTCATTGTTGGCCATCAGCCCACGTAGCCTTGCTGCTGGCGCGGCCCACCTGATCTCCTGCTCAGCATCTCCTCCTGACGCTGAAACGCTACCCACCTTTCTTCAGCATCGCTGTGGGCGCTAGTAAAACAGTACTGTAGTGTAATGTAAGTGGCCATGTTTACCCAGATAACACAGTCATGTCACCTGCAGTCCTATGTAACACCACAGATAACAGTGATAATGCTGAGGGCAGATAATGATGTCACCCTCAGTCCCATGTAACAGCACAGAGAACACAGTGATAACGCTGAGGACAGATGATGTAGTAGATGTAACCTGCAGTCCTATGTAACACCACAGATAACACACAGTAACATGTTCAATGTTCATTTATTCTTTACAGGAGTCTTTTATATTCATTTATTATTGTTATTGTTTTTGGTATTTAAGATCATATTTATTCTCTACTAAATGTGGTTTGATGTGTTTTTTGAAATGTCTAGAACGAATTAATTGGATGTTCATTGATTCCTATGGAAATAATTGCCTCCAGTTTCATTGGTTTCAAGTTTGTCCAATAGCTTTTGGACGGAATACCAACGAAACTAGAGGTTTGACTGTATGTTATAGTTAGCAGCTCTAGAACTGAGACATGATGCTAATAATGCACTGGTTTTATTATTTCAACTATAATACCTGGCTTTAATTTTCCTCGGTGCTAGTTCATATTTATATAAATCTAGTTGATGTAACTGATCGTGAAGGGTACGTATCATGTCCGATTTGGCTGAGCAGTATTATGCTTTAATTGACTCACGTGAATAATATTATTTGAGAGATGTAATCTTAACTGGCTTTACTCTCTATTATCTGCAGCTGCTAAGCTTATAAAGTGTCCCCTAACAAGCTTTGTGAGCGCACCATATTGTGGATGGCTGTATTTCAGGTGTGCAGTGGTTATTAAAAAAAAAAGGTGTAATGATGACATTTTGGTCAAATATTTAGAGGAATGTAAAAAGTAATTGTTCAGTATTTTTCACTGCAGTGATCACTCCTCCTTTTTGGTAATTGCTGGAGCAGCAAGAATATTTGAGAATTGTTTGTTTCTTAACCAGAAGATGTCCACCTGATTAATTCTTGTATGCAAAGATTTTCTGCAAGCTGCTTTGCTCTAAAGGATTCAGGTATGCCACGGAATATTACGGTGAGATGAATCTTCCAACTCTGCTACTTTCGTTTCCAGTGCTCCTACTTCCTCTAAAGCAATATTTATATCCACTAACTTAGGGTTTATTCGCACGAGCGCATATCGGCTGGCGTTTTTATGGCCAGCCAATATACACTTCCATCTGAGCAGTCCCCCCCCTTCCCTCCCCAACTCTCTGCTTCTCTCCTCCCCTCCGAGGGGTTTGCATTGAGAGTGGGCTGGACAGGGGGGGAGCTAAGCTCCCACCCGTTGTCCATAGCCAGCAATGGGAGTGGGCGGGACAGAGCAGAGCTTGGCTCTGTCGCCACCCCTCCCGTTGCAATCACAGGAGTGGAGGTGAGAGGCAGAGTGCCGGTGAGGGGGAAGGAAGGGGGAACTGCTTAGATGAAAGCGTATATGGGTCGGCCGTGAAGACGCCGGCCCATATACACTCATGGGGATAAGCCCTTATTGTGAGGGGGTGAGAATTCTGCCATTTTAAATTAAATGTGAGAAGTACGGTCTTCCAGTGCTGGAAACTCCGCTTGTATGTTTTTAAAAGCAGCATTAATTTCTGGAGTGATGTTCTCAACTCCAGCAACATAGCTTTAAGAGATTCCTCAGACACGGGCTTGAGGGAGGAGAACAGAGAATGTTGACTAATGCGCTGCTAATCAGATATAACGTGCATTTCAGAGTTAGCTGCAGCATTTCCATGTCTAGCAGGTTTAGGTCCTCCTCTCTGCACTGTGAGCTCCAACAAAAGTGTAGGATGTTGAGGATAAATTACCAGAGCTTCCTGGAGAAGGATCAGATGATGAAGCAGGTAAGGACCCTTGTGAAGCTGCAACACTACTGTCCTCTGATGCAGTGAGCATGCTGATTCTACTGTGTGACCTTGTGAAAGGAAAGAACTCCACAAGTCTTGCAGACTTCAGCTTCCTTTTTGCTTTCCCCATGACGAAGGAGCACTAGAAGAGATACGTGATCCAATTCTGTCACCAGGGACCCCCAAAAGATGTCACGGAAAGCCGATTATTAGCCATGGGTAATGGAGCTAGTGAATGTGCAGCTTACTCCATGTGCTGCAGGCCATGCAACCAACCCCCCCCCCCCCCCAATTGCTAATATTCTGGACCCTACAGTATGGCAGCAATGTAGAAAGGACTGAAGCTGAATCTCTTATTGAGAATTATTTAGGATAAAAAATAATCTTTAGATGGAATACAAAATTGTGTTTTGGAGGGAGAATGGTGCAGACCTGAATCCTTGTAAAATATCTAAAATCAGAGGAAAGTGGCATCTTCATCACTTTCCAGCACTCTGTACTGGAGTTCCCATTTCCCTGCCTGCACAACCTTTGTATGTGATGAAGAACCTCCCTAATCCCAAACCTTCAGCCTGCAGTAATGCAGCAAATGGCAAATAAGGAGGAGGGGGATGAAGCTGCAGTTTCTCTCTCTGTTAGATGGCATGCTGCGAGAGTGAAGTAGAAATTGGCTCACAGTACCAAGCACAACACAAACGTAACTCAAAGATAATGATGCCGACTCAATAGTCAGGATGAGGGAAAAGGTTCATCTTCAATGCAAACAATTAAAAAAATAGAGGAGATAATTTCTGGCTGCTCTACATCTACAGTAGCATGCCTAGTCTTATTTTTTTAAGGATGGGTACGGTTTAACATAACATGGCTCATTTCCATGTTCGTTAGTGATTCCCTAACTGCATAATCATGCAAATTTGGAAGGTCAACTGCATTTCAAAATGTGTCTCAACTAAAAAGCAATTTAAAATCGATTAAACATTTCCCACTTTTTCTTCTGGCACACATTTGCAGTTGTTTACTCAACCAATCACGGGGTCTAAAATATAGAAAAAAGGCAACCTGAGTTCTTGATTTGTCAATCCAAGGAAAGGCAGGTTTGAATTTGGATGATTTTTTTTTAGAACACGACATATACTGCACTTGAGAACTGAATAATTCATTTAAATATATGATAGCTTTTATCATATTACAGGACATTTATGGGCCTGCAATATGGACGAGTCTACTGACCCAAACTTACAGCATTATAGAGATCTATGTTTGAGGCAGAAGACCAGCAGTCAGGCCCATAAAACGCTCCTATGAAACGGTCCTTAGGCTGGGGTTAGGATGGTTTTTATTTGGCAATAATTTTTTTTAATTTAAAAAAATGATCATATGGTATCTGACGACACATCTCATTCATTTCTATGAGATTTAAACTGCTGCCAAAGCACATCAAAATTAACCCTTTCCAATCCACTGTCTGACGTCTACAGACATTCTGATTGAAGGCTGTACAGCTTATGATGTTGGAAGACATCCGGCAGGGTATTCTTACTGTATATTACTGGCCGCTCTGTTCTCGGGGGCCTCTTCAGCATGTCCAATACTGCATTACTGGCTCTAGCCAGCAGGTGGCGCCATTGTATAATGGCAGAAAGAGAGAGCCCCCTAGGAAACCCTGAATCCAAAATTGGATTGCGAAGGGTTAATTCCATCACAAGATTTGTCACAATCTCTTGTCTAGTCAACGAGACTCTGATGGAACAGCATGTGCATTATCATCCATTTTACGGATTATTAAATCAAATGCAGAACAATTTCCTTCATGCAACATTTGTTGCCATGTAGCCCTAACTTTACAGTTAAAAGTTTTAGTAAGGGGGCCAATTAATATTTATTGGACTGGACATTTATTAGAATTGCAAAATTACGCATTAATAGGTTTGCTTGAAAAAGGAGAAAAAAATATTTTCTTAAAACCCAAAAGGGGTAACATACTGCTATCTTGCAGTGTTTAAGTATCACCAGTCTATAAAAGTATTAACACTACATATGAATACAGAGTTTTGGATGTCAGGATATTTTGCAGTAAATAGAGGAACCTATGAAGCTCAGTGTACGAGTCGATGAAAAGCAGACTCCGCATTCTATAGTAATTTAGGCCCTGCGGAGATGTAAAGAATTAAGATATCAGGTAATTATAACAAACGCTTCCCAGTCACAGTGATGAAATTACAGTTTATTCTATTCTATTCCCTCATATTAAAAAAAAGCTAAATTTGACCCTAAAATAAGTATGTTAAACCTTAACTGACCTTTGTGAAAATCCCTAAATGAGACAATCATGCATCAGGGGAAGCAAGGGGACAAAAGGGTCAGTGCTATTTCAAGGTCAATGCATACTATTCTATGAACCTGTAGACTAATAACTGCATCAGAACATTGGCTATGCTGACGGGCATGCAGATGTTCTTGTCAGCACAAAAATCTACAACACAATTTTTGATATCCCATGAGGCTACAGTTAAATGGAGGAAAATTGAAACATGCACCCCGTCAGCAAACAACTGTGCAATCTGGGAAAGATATTGTTAATGCATCCAGGCAAAAAGATACGTTTCATTTTAGCTGACCTTATTCATTAAAATTAGGATTGCAACTAAAATACAATATTCAGTTATGCTCACAGCACATGAACCTAATGGATCAAGTGTTTCATTTTAAAAGGTTCGCTCACTAATATACTCCATCAAGGGTAGAAACTAAGTTGTGATTTATTTTTGGTGCAAATCAGTTTAAATAAATTTACTAGCGATTTTGCACCAAATAGAACAGATGTTAAGCCTCACTAGGCACTTTTCAAAAGTGTTTAGTAGAGAAGGCGTGGTATATGTGGAGTGACAATAAGTGACAAGATGATAAATTCAGCCAATTTTGCATTGAAGAGGGGGTTAAAAACAGGCCAGAATAATGGCCTAAAAATTAATCTGATGATGAATTACCCCCATTAGCATATACCATGGAGTATATAAGCGAACCTTTGAGTACTATTTTATATAAAAGTATCTACATTAAAAGCTGTGCAATGTAGTGCTATATAAGCAATGTGATGTATTTGCTAACATGACGTTACACTCTATATTATAGAGAAAAGCTATGTAGGATTCTTCTGGCTGCCATTGTCATCAAATAGATCCTTAACAGCTCAGCTAAGCTCCTTTAGGCTTCCTTCCCACATAGTTTTTTTTCTGGCATTTTTCCTAGCTGGTGAAAAATGCTATGAAGTTCATTTCTTTTTTTGTAGAGAAGTCTATGAGAAAACATCAGAAAAAGCACCATTCCTATAGCATGGTGTCATGGCTCTTAAAAAAAAAACAAACAAAAAAAAAAAACAAACACACACCAAAAACTTGGTAAAGCCACAATGTCATATTAATTGCTCATATGACCATTACAGCCAATTGCTGGCCTTAGTGGTCATGTGTGCATGAATGTCAAGTGACCCCTGAGACCAGCAATTGGCTGCAGCAGTTTTGGAAATAGGCTGCACTTAGAGATGAGCGAGCGTACTCGGAAAAGCACTACTCGCTCGAGTAATGTGCTTTATCCGAGTATCGCTGTGCTCGGGTCTGAAGATCAGGGTGCCGCTGCGGCTGACAGGTGAGTCGCAGCGGGGAGCAGGGGAGAGCGGGCGGGAGAGAGGGAGAGAAAGATCTTACCTCCGTTCCTCCCCGCTCTCCCTTGCAGCTCCCCGCTCCGTGCCGGCACCCGAATCTTCAGACCCGAGCACAGCGATACTCGGATAAAGCAAATTACTCGAGCGAGTAGTGCTTTTCCGAGTACGCTCGCTCATCTCTAGCTGCACTAGATGGACATGGTCTCCTGTCAGCCTAATATACTATGTTACTATGTGAGCAATAACCATGAAGTGGTTCCTTAATATTTCATAGGGAGCATAGTGGAGGGTAGCAGATCAGCAGCGCTGAACAGAGGCACAGTGAAAGGGGGAGTACTCACTATGTTGTTATTTCTTTACACTATTCTCTACCAATTATTATTTATCTTTTTTACGTGTCAGAAAACCACCTATATACATTTTTTGGTAATGGTAATGGAGCATATTAATCAATGAAAGAATACCTGCTTATAGTAAGGGTGCATTCACACGAGCGTGTTTTTGTGCGTACTTAGGTGCGTACATACGTCCACACCTAGGTACGAGCAAAAACACGCGTGAACACAGCTGCGTGCTTGTTGGCAATGGAGCCGTGGCTGCTGCCGGCAGCTCCATTGAAAACAATGCTCTGCCGGCGCCCTGCATTTTTTTTTCAGGGAAGGGCTTTACATATAAGCCCTTCCCTGAAAAAGAAACATTTTAGTGCAAAACAAAAAAAAATAAAATAAAAAAGAATTAAAAAAAACAAAAACAAAACCTCTCCGCAGCTGCCGTGACCCCCGCGGGCATAAAGAACACATCTGCCGCATTTCCTTCACCCCCGCTAGTTAAAAGAATTCCCTGCTGCTACATCAGGGAATTCTTTTAACTAGTGGGGATGAAGGACACATCTGTGTTCTTCATCCCCGCGGGGGACACGGCAGCGGCGGACAGACAAGTACATTTTTTTTTTTTTTTTACACTAAAATTTTTTACTTTCAGGGAAGAGCTTATATGTAAAGCCCTTCCATGAAAAAGAATGCAGGGGTGTCGGCAGACGGTTGCTTTCAATGGAGTCGCCGGCAGCAGCCACGGCTCCATTGAAAACAATGCGTGCATTCCCTATGGTGCACGCATGTCCTATCTTTGCAGGCACGCACCTCTAAAGCACGGACATGTGAACACACCATAGGGAACGCATTGTTGCAAATAGAAGCGTGTTTTTGTGCGTGCGTATGTACGCACAAAAACACGCTTGTGTGAACGCACCCTAAAGACCACATAATGTCACAAGGCACATGATTTCATGTAACACCCACTTACCTATCTATATTACCAGCATAGTAGAAATGGTCTTATAACAGTGAGAAGAGCTATCAGGCACACCCCCTCTTATTGCTGTCTACACTGTTACCTTACCCATACAATACCTGTTACATATAGGATATAAGTATCTTGGTTTGCAGCATTTTATCTATTCAAAATAGCTGACACCTTTACATTATAATAAACTATTATTCCTAATTCCACTGAATAGCTCTTTCCTGAGCATGGATATAGCTCTAAATAATCACAGTCACCGTACTGGGATGGGCTTTCTACTAGTATAGTATAAGTGCAGTAAAAATGGAAGGATGCAATCAAGACAGCCAAGGAGAGAATTGTAGAGAAGGGGAGGTGGGATGTGAATTCGATGGCTAGTTGGTTGTTTTTTTTTACAAAAAAAAATTTAAAAAAATTATTTAACATTTTCAAACTTACACAAGACAGGTATGAACTGAACTGTTCGGTCCCCTGGTCAACCAGTCTTCCAACAAATAAATTGACAAAGCCAAGATAAAGAGCCCACATGGATAGTATGTAACCATTTTGTCATTTAAAACAGTAGAAGTATCAACTCTACAACCTTCCAAAACAGGCAAACACCAACAAAGAAAGGAAAAGAAGAAAAATTGGACGTAGGGGAAGAGGAGGTGTTAGGAATGAGTTATTCAAAGTCTGATGACTAGGTGTATTAAGGCCCATTTACATGCCACAATTATCGCCCACAATTCGTTTAAACTATCGCAATGAGCGTCAATTGTTACATATAAATGCTAGCATCTTGTGCACTTTACAACTGAATGATGATTTTAAGGTCACTTAAAATCCATCTTTCAGCTGCAGAGAAGTAAAGTATCTCTCAACAGACCGCATACTGTGTTCTCCATGGGAGTCCGGAGATTACATTGTACTCTGTTGGCAGCCCCAAGGAGAACAATGTAGCCGTGTGCAGAGCCCAGCCCACATGCTGGGCTCTGCAAACAGCTCCACAAAGCCCTTTTACATGCAAATGAAGATGATAAACTGTCAATTGACATTAGTGTCCATTAACACTTTATGCAAAATGATCGCTAAAATTTTCGCTTGAAAGATCTTTGCGTGTAAATGGGCCTTTACTCTTCCACAATAAATGAAATGGAAGACTGCTCAAATGTAATTTTTCTGTCCAATTGCCCTCAACTTTCATCCATGTTTTAAAAGGTTCTCAGCAGGAAACCCCTATTAATGGGGGGCACCCTGTTTAGAACCCATCTCTAAGAGCCAGAATGGCTAGCTGGTGGATTTGAGCCGTCCATGTAATACTACATTGTAGTGATTGAGATGACAGAGTATAAGGGGTAGAGGATAGACAAAAAGTAGAAACAAGTATTATTACGTTCTTACAAATCTGTGTATCAATGTAAACTATTTTTTTCAATGTGAAAAATAAGACATTAAATTTCCCAACTAGAGATGAGCGAACGTGTTCTTAACGAACACTTACGCACCCGGACACCGGCTTTACCGAGGACTTCAGTGTCCGCGCGTAAAGATTCGGGGGGCGCCGGGGGGCGGGGAGAGGCGCGGCGGCGCGGGCGGCAGCAGCGGGGAACAGGGGGGAGCCCTCTCTCTCTCCCTCTCCCCCCCACTCCCCGCCGCACCCCCCCGTGCTGCCACGGCGACCCCCGAACTTTTTTCGCCCGAGCACGGAATTGCTCGCAAAGTTCGGTGTTCGGGCGAAAAGGGGCGGAGCCGAACACGTTCGCTCATCTTTATTTCCAACCAAGAATCTCTAGTTATTAGTCTAAACTTCTGACATGTTGGGCAACTTTTAAGAACAGAATCTCACTGTAAATATTGAATAAAGGAGGTGACCTTAAGGCAACGCTGCTGGGAAATTTATGTAAAGAACTTATTTTCAACCACAGAGAAAATTTAGTTAAATTAGGGCTATTAGTAACAAAACCAAATAAATATAGTCACTTGATTTATTGACTCCCTTGTAGCCTCAGCTGCTCAAGGATTAAATGTGCAAGTCTAATCAATAAAAGGACACATCATTTTTTACAAATGGAAACACATGAGTTAAAGGCAAACTTTGCTTAACCTTTTACTACTGGGGCAACAGAAAATAACATTGGATGGTGAACAGTGAAGATTTTTTTTTACCTTTCTGTGGTCGATTGACAGCTGTGAGAAAACCAGCTGAAATCCTAACAGTACTATGGAGCTGACCAATCTGCAAAGAAAAACAGAGTGGGTAATGTAAAAATAACTTAATATTCACTCCGGCATTCCAGCTGCATACCAGCACATTGAGTAGTAATTACAGATGCTGCATTCCTTTAAAATGACATCTCTTTACACTGTACACATAAGTCAAAAAGGAAACATTTGCTTCATTAATTCACAAAAACATCTTTCTTTCCACAATGGGGTCATGAAGTGCTCAATGTACCTGTTAATAAACTGAGGGAGGTTTCCCTCCATTTACAGCAGATATTTTTCACTGGTCAGACAATATAGAACAATGCAGATAATAGAGATCAGGGGTGTGCAATATTTTCTTTTCCAAGAGTCACATTGTCCAATTGAACTAATCCCAAGGGCTGCAGTAAATGCTAAAGGGGTATTAGGAGCTGAGACATTTATGACATATGGAAAGAACATGCCGTAAAGGTCCAATATGTGCAAGTTACAGCACTGGGACTCCCACAGAGTTTTTTAAAATTCTACATCTATTATTTGCAAAGTCTGATAATCTGACACTTATTTCACTGTGTAGAACTGCAAGACAAGAAACAAACGTGTACTCAAATTATTGGTTAGTAGCAGATTTTCTGTAAATAGGAATGAATCACTTACATTCATTTCTGTGATTAGATGTAGGGATGCAGAAGAAAAATAATGGGAGATTTACTTATACTGCCTAAGGCCCCCTGCACACGAGCGGAAATTCCACGGAGGGATTTCCCGCGGAATTTCCGCTGCTGGAAGCCTGCATAGGATTGCGTTAACAAAAGCAATCCTATGCAGAAAGCCGCGATTTGGCCGCGCAAAATATCGCGCAGTAAACAAATCGCGGCATGCTCTATTTCTGAAATATCACTCACCCGCTGCTGGCTTCGGTCTGCGCATGCAGCCGGAGCCAGCGGGCGCGGGCGAGTACGCGCTGGTCCCTGCAGGCACTCGGGTCGGGTCCCGCGGCGAGAATTCTCGCCGCCGGATTTGACCCGCCCATCTGCAGGTGGCCTAATAGTTAGACAGGGCAAACTTACATTAGACAGTCTTAAAATGCACCAAGTTTTTCACAGTGGCTCTTGCTGGATGATAATTTGGTGCATCTCTAGACATTTCTGTCTAACTTCATACCACCTTTGAGTTGCCTTAGTTTATGCCCGTTTTTGACTCATTATGTGACACTTAGGCCATGCACCGCTTCCTATTAATTTTTTAATGCAGTCACAATAGTGTGAAAAGTATCTAAAACACATAGCAAATGTTATGTAAAGCATGTAATACAGTTTTGTAGACAGAATTCAATAGTAAATCTGCCCCGGTGTGTTTGCACTTGTTATTTTTTTTTTTTAAATGTTGTAGTAATTCACTAATGTTTTTCCTGGAGGCATCCATATTGTTCCTGTATTGTCTGTATAGACATTACAACATGGTATTTTCTTTATGGCAGCTGTAATAAATGGGAGTCAATTGACAAAGAAATGTCATAGATTATTCCAGTCTCCAGAAAGTGTCCAGGGAGTCACAAGTGAGATAAATAAAGCACCTTATTTGGTTGTATGGTGTTATTATACTGCATTATCTAGGTCTCCAAAAGTATAACTGAGCTACCATTAAATTCCCCACTCTCTGCCCAGTCTGACCCAGTCTAAACAGCAAAACTGTTGGTGGCCACTAGAAAAAAAATAAAAAATTGATATTTTAATATGATCCTTTAGGATTACTGAAGCTTCTGAGCTCCCTGACTCTTAACTCCCATGTTGACTGTAGAGAGACTCTGTACATGAAGAGGTAGGCCAAGCATGACAGAGGAGATGTCGTCACCTGTGCTGGGACGCCACTGCTGATATAGGAGTTATGGTATGTGGCGTAAAGTTTAGTGGAATTAGGCAATTTGTAGAGAGCGCAGTATTAAATATGTAGCATGAGGCCAAATGGCCAGGACTTTGCTTTATGTTCTAATGCACTGTGGAAGTGTCAAATGCTATGTAAACTGTAAAGACATCTGGCTGATGCCAGAATTAAACAGAACCCTTATTGTGGACTGAGTTCCTGAGCATGTGCTAGCAGTCTTATTGGCGGTCCCAAGAGACAAATCTACTGATGTCAAAGGAGTTTTTTGGGACGTGAAAATATATATATTTTTTAGAGGCTTAAAATGGTATGAAATAAAGGACACGGATTACTTACCGGTAGTCCCTTTTCCAGGAGTCATCACGACGGCCCCATTACATATGGAGGTTGCCCTCTGACCCAGGTAGGGACAGGAAGAGTTTAAAAGCACCTCCCTTTCCACCCATGCTTCAGTGACTTATAAATCATTACGGTGGACAATGTTTACTAAACCAAATTTTACCTTTATTCGGTCATATTTACATTTGAAGAACATAAATTATTCTTAAAGGGGAGGGAACTATGGGCCGTCGTGATGACTCCTGGAAAAGGGACTACCGGTAAGTAATCCGTGTCCTTCCAGAGCGTCATCCCGACGGCCCCATTACATATGGAGTATACCAAATTATACGTGGCCCTAGGGTGGGACTACTGCCTGAAGGACTTTACGTCCGTAACTCAGGTCTTTGTCCGACTGGACGTTAACCCTGTAATGTCGGGTAAATGTATGTATACTCGACCAGGTCGCCGCCTTGCAGATCTGCTCGGCAGACGCCTGGCCTTTTTCTGCCCAAGAGGAGGAAAGAGAGCGAGTGGAGTGAGCTCTAATTTTTCCCGGAGGGTCGAGACCCCTGGCTTTATATGCCTCTTGGATGGCGGTCTTGATCCACCTCGCGATGGTGCTCTTAGTTGCCGTCTTTCCTTTTGCCGGCCCCTGAAATTGAATGAAGAGGTTATTATTTTTACGGAAAGAGCGGGTGGCCTCTAGGTACGCTAGAACAGCTCTCCTAACGTCTAGGTTATGAAATTCTCTCTCTTTCTCGTTACGGGGATTTTGACAGAAGGAGGGCAGAGTGATCGTCTGCTCCCTATGAAATTTTGACACTACCTTCGGAAGGAAGGCTGGGTCTAGTTTGAAGGTAATCCTGTCGTCTTGTATTACCATGTATGGTTCAATACATTGTAATGCTTGCAATTCCCCTATTCTCCGAGCCGATGTTATGGCAACTAAAAGGGTAACTTTTAGTGTGAGCAGCCTCAAGGAGAGTTGTGAGAGGGGTTCGAAGGGGGATTGGCAAAAGCTAGTTAAGACTATATTTAGGTCCCAGGTAGGAAAGGTTTCTCTAACAAAGGGTCGAAGCCGTTCTGCCCCTTTGAGAAACCTACGCACCCAGCGGTGTTCTGCCAAGGGAAAATCTAGATAGGACCCTAGTGCTGCTGTATGGACTTTAAGGGTTCTAGGACTAAGGCCTTTTTCTAGGCCTGCCTGCAAAAATTCCAGGATTACGGGAATGTCAATTCCTGGGATTTTCCCTGGCTCTATTTTACAGAACTCTGTGAATTTTTTCCATATCCTATCGTAGATGGCTATCGTGATAGGTTTACGGCTTTTTGTTAGGGTAGTAATTACATTATGGGAGAGTCCCTTCCCACGCAGTATCATGCTTTCAGCATCCATGCTGCTAGCTTCAATTTCTCGACCCCTGGGTATGTTAGTGGGCCCTGGAGGAGAAGATCTTCTACGGCTGGTAGTAGGAATGGACCCTGGATCGCCAAGGCTTTTAGCAGGGGATACCAGGGCCTTTTGTCCCACATAGGGGCAACTAGTATGACTGACGCCCGGCTGGTTTGGATTTTCCTGAGGGTGCGGGGGATCAGTGGGAAGGGAGGAAAGGCGTAGGCTAGGTCCATGTCCCAGCTTTGGGACAGGGCGTCTACCCCGCGTGGATTGTCTCTGGGGTTCAGCGAGTAAAAGTCCTGGCACTTTGAATTTCTCTTCGTGGCGAACAGGTCTATCTGCGGTTCTCCCCACTGGCAGATTAGTTGGTCGAAGACTCGCTGATTCAGTCCCCATTCTCCTGGATGGATGCTCTGTCTGCTCAGGAAGTCGGCAGCGACGTTTGTGGACCCTTTTAAGTGGATCGCTGAGAGGGACAGCACGTTGGATTCCGCCCAGCGGAGTATCTCTGTTGCCAGTCGTTGCAGGTGCGGGTGTCGCGTTCCCCCCTGGTGACGAACAAATGACAGAGCTGTCATATTATCGGTTAGGATTTTGACATGCCTTCCTTTTATAAGGGGTTCTGCCGCCTGAAGGGCTTCCCAGATTGCCCTTAGTTCTCTGAAATTGGATGAGCGTTTAGCTACTTGGGGGTCCCAAATCCCCTGTAGATTTTGGTCGGCTACTTGGGCTCCCCATCCCGTTTTGCTGGCATCTGTTGTGATGGGTACGGTAGATTCTTGTGACCAAGAGGTACCTTTGCTTAGGTTCCTCTGTGAGGTCCACCAGCGTAGGGACTCTTTGACTCGGACGGACAGGCTCACCTTCTTATCCAGGGATGTCTGCCGTTTGTCCCAGTTGGCAAGGATAAATCCTTGTAATTGCCGGGTATGGGCCTGTGCCCATGGGACTATCTGAATGCAAGCCGTCAGGATGCCCAGCACCTTCATTGTTTCTCTAATGGAAACCGCCGTAGCCTGACAGAAGGATTTTACTCTTTGGGTGAGGTCTTCCTTCCTAGATGATGGAAGCCGGGATTCCTGGATGTGGGAGTCTAGTAATACTCCCAGGTACACCTTTTGTGTACCAGGGTTCAAGTCGGACTTCTGCTTGTTAACTATCCACCCTAAACTGTTTAGGGTGGATAAGACCATGGATAGGTCTATACGCATGGTCTTCTCCGTCCTTGACACCAACAAAAAGTCATCCAGATACGGAAATATGCGGATCTGATTCCGCCTGAAGTAGGCTACCATCTCTATAACGATTTTCGTGAATACCCGAGGGGCGGTGGAGATTCCGAATGGAAGGGCCGTGAATTGGTAATGTTGGATCTTGTCTCCCTCCCGCAGAGCAAACCTCAGGTACTTGTGATGGGCTGCCGTTATTGGGACATGGTAATATGCATCTTTAAGATCTATGGTGCACATTACACTATCTCGATCTATTAGTGGGACGATGGATCTTACTGTTTCCATCTTGAATTTTTTGTACGAGATAAATTGATTTAGGGCTTTAAGATTAAATATAGTCCTAATGGAACCATTCTGTTTTTTTATTAGAAATAGGGGGGAATAGAATCCCTCACCCCTTTCATAATCGGGGACTTGTGTAATGACCCCTAGGTCCTTAAGTTCCTGAACGCCTTTTATGAGGTTCCCTTGTTCCTGTAGGGACCCCGGGGAGGTTATAAGGAATCTCCTAGGGGGTAGCGAGTGGAATTCAATTTGGTACCCTGCTTCGATTATTCGGAGTACCCAGGGGTTAGACGTTACCCCTTGCCACTGGCTTAGATAGCCCGCTAATCTACCCCCTGTTTGTTCAGGGGAGGGTTGGACTTCCTTACCCCGACCTCCCTTGGGGTACGACCATCTTCCAGTCTTCCCTTTCCCTTTAACTTCGGGAGGAGGCTGGCGCATCCTCTTCGGGAAGGATGGTTTCCTGAAAGGTTGTCTGTCAGGCAGGGTTTTACTCTTGTCGCCGACTTTTTCCAGGATTTTGTCCAGGACGGGCCCAAACATATATTCCCCTTGGAAGGGGATGGCGCAGAGCTTATTTTTGGATGTAATGTCTGCGGCCCAAGTCTTCAGCCATAGTGCCCTTCTCGCTGAGTTGCTGAGGACTCCGGTTTTTGCCCCGTATCTTACCGTCTCCGCTGATGCGTCAGCCAGGAAGGCGGTAGCCATTTTTAAGAGGGGGAGACAGCTGGCCAACTCCTCTCTGGGGGCCCGATCCTTTATGGAGGCTTCTAGCCTGTTTAGCCAGAGCGCCATGGATCTAGCCACTGAGGTTGAGGCTATGTTAGCCTCGATGGTGAGGGATGTTGCCTCCCAGGCTTTCTTCATTAATCCGTCGATTTTTTTATCCATCGGATCGGATAGCTGGGAGGTGTCCTCGAAGGGCAAGAGGGTCTTCTTGGCCACTTTTGCGATCTGGATGTCCACCTTGGGGGTTTCCCTGTACAGGCGGACGTCCTCGGTAGCGAATGCGAGCCGGTTTCGGATCTCTTTTGGAACAGTGATCCTTTTTTCCGGTTCCTGCCATTCATCTATGATCACTTGCTGCAGCGTCTGGTTGACTGGGAACATGATCTTTCTTCTAGATCGGAGGCCGCCAAACATCTCATCCTGGATTGTTCTCGGCGGGTTATCTTCCTCAATTTGCATTGTTTCCCTCACCGCCTTGATGAGGTGCGCAATGTCGTTTGATGAGAAGTAATATTTCTTCTCGTCTTCTATGGGAACCGGTGGGTCCTCTAATTCCCCTTCGGATAGGAGCTCCAGCGATTCACCGGAGATCGAACTCGCCGACTCGGTCTGTCTAGGTCTTTTAGGGACCCGTGACGGACCTGGCTGGGCCTGGGGAAGGGACGCCATGGAAGCCTGCAGCTCTTCCCTTATCATGCAGCGGATATCGGATTTGAATGCTGCTTTCTCCTCTGCGAGAATTTTCCCCGTGCATCTGTGAAGGCAGAGCAATTCACTGTTATAGCAGTGCAAGCGTTGGATTCAGGAGCATTACTTGCGGTAATACACTCACTCCTCGCATAGGGGTTTTTTATAGCTCTCCTCGAGCCTTTTGTTGCAGAGGACGCATTTTTTCGATTTTTTCCTCGGGTCCATTTTCTTTGGACCCTCCTTATCCATCTACCCATGAAAGTGGGGGAGAGGGGAGACAAGAAAGGGAACATATATGCATCCGCTGTACAAGTGACCATTTGCGCATGTTTTGGCGTATAGCCTACTTACAGTTGGTAGGGTGTCAATCTCTCCCTCACGTGCTGAGCTGTCGCGGGTAGACATACTCACATACACTTGTCTGGCAGTCAGCAGGAACCTCCATGGAGTTTAGCCTGCTTTTATGGGGAGGATTTTCAAATTTGGCGCCATTTCCGGGTTTTTGCCGGTAGCCACGCCCCCTACGTTGTGCGCGTGACGTCACCACGCCGGATGACGTCACCGCTATGCGCCCGAGGTCCAGGGAGGCCGCCGCTGCCGTTCCCCTGCCAGGAGGAACTATCCCATCACAGCAGCGGCGGCCCGAACATGCGATCCGCGCGAGGGAGACCAGCGCTACTGGGCGACTGACGGCTCCGTCGGCAGCGCAGGTCGGGGATGCAGGGACTCTTGAGTGTGCGGCCCCGACCTCTACCCCTCCAGGGGGGCCGCACAGCGTGCGGTAAGTATTTCTTTGCGGTAAGTCTTCTTGCCTCCGCAGCTTCCTATCTCCTGCAGCTCTGGAGCTGCTCCTCTGTCCCACCGTAGGGACAGGAAGACACTGAAGCATGGGTGGAAAGGGAGGTGCTTTTAAACTCTTCCTGTCCCTACCTGGGTCAGAGGGCAACCTCCATATGTAATGGGGCCGTCGGGATGACGCTCTGGAAAGAAGAAATAAAAACTCACCTGCGTCAAGTGGGTCCCTGTGAAGCGCTGGAGCCCCAGTCCCCGCTGCTTGGAACCCAGAAGAAGACGGAAAACTGTTATATGTCGTTCGTTGTGCACATGACCACTCAGCCAATCACAAGTTTCAGCACTGATTTTTCCATTGTTGCTGAAGCCTGTGATAGCCTGCCATATGCACAATGTCCAGTGACTGCCTGCTAACTTCTTCTGGGTTCCGAGCAGTAAGGGCTGGGGGTCTAGCTCTTAACAGGAAGCCTCTGTAGCAGCCGAGTATACATTTGTCTTTATTTTATACCATTTTAAATCTTTTATTTTTTCCTGAACTTCCAGAAAATCCCTTTAAATACTCCAGAATATTTGATAATTCACCAACTATTAGATTCTATTGTTGCTGATTTAGAGGAATTTTACTGTAGTGTAACACAGTGACTTTATAAATGTTTTTTATCATTTATCTTGCAATTATCTTGAGTTAAAGGCTGTACTAGAATCTGCAGCTGCATTCACAATCCCCAACTTCATAGTTGACAATCTTCCAGCAGCTTCTTGCTGATTAAATATCTGAACATAACTTGCTTTGGTGATTCAAGTTCAAGAAACTTTACCTTTACACTAGACACTGTACAGTAATTGAAGAAGAACAATTAGCAAAATTGTGAATACAGCTGTGGACTATATAATGTAAAGGCACTGTCACATGGGCCAAATATTTCCTAGATGATCACTGGAAACAGCAATTTTTAGAGCTAGGTGTACCGTGTACACACAGCCACTGACAGTGCACTGAGCGAGAAGTTGCTCAGTAGTCACAAGTGGTTTTATTTCAGCTCACACTGAAACAAAGTGACTAGTGAGCAAGTTCTGGCTCAGTGTAAATGGGTAGTCATTCAATCTTTGAATGAATGGAGGCAGGTGGTCGGAAGAGATCTCATTCACTGAAGACTAATGTTCGTGTGTGAAAGCACAGGAGCGATAGTTGGTGGGTGGACTGTCAGGTGCTTAAAGCACCCGACAGTAGAGATGAGCAAGCATACTCGCTGAGGCAAACTACTCGAGCAAGTAGTGCCTTATTCGAGTACCTGCCCGCTCGTCTCTAAAGATTCGGCTGCCGGCGCGGGTGAGCGGTGAGTTGCGGGAGAGAGTGAGAGAGAGAGATCTCCCCTCCGCTCCTCCCCGATCTCCCAACCCCCTGCCGGCACCCGACTCTTTAGAGACAAGCGGGCAGGTACTCGAATAAGGCACTACTCACTCGAGTAGTTTGCCTCAGCGAGTATGCTCGCTCATCTCTACCCGACAGTCATCCTGTGTAAAGTAACCTTTACGCAGGAACAGTGCGAGATAAGTAATACATTTTATTCCATTTACAGACCCGACAAGTTTAAAAAAATGTCATCCGTGACTGAAGAATGTATACACCCTCTCCCAGAACTGGAGAGACACATAAATCTAGTACCTATCAAAGATAAAATTACCTTAGTTCTAAATTAAACTAGTTTCCTATTTTAAACACTGTTATTAATAGTTTACCTTTTAAGAGACTCAAAGCCATTTCATCAGTGATAGATACCATTTTGAACTAGGATCTCAACATTAACAAATGCAATAACTAAAGAGCTAAAAATTAAGGATACATATCTTACAATATCCTAACTGACCTATGTCAAAAGATCTGGAGCGCCAAATCATGGCCCATAGGCTGGACAAGATCTGTCTTCGTCACACTTCCAAAAAAAGGTGATACTTAAGAATGTTCCAATTACCGCACCATAGCCCTCATACCTCATGCAAGAAAAATTCTTTTAAAGATCATACAAAAATTCATTCCGGCAATTGTTGAATGGGAACTGCCAGATATTCAAGCTGGCTTCTGCAAAGGTCATGGCACCAGAGACCAAATCGCAAACCTGCGCTGGATCATGGACAAGACTCGAGAGTATTAAAAGGACGTGTACATCTGTTTCATCAACTACAGCAAGGCATTTGATAGTGTCAAACATGACAATCTTTGGAAGAGTCTGAAGAAAACGGGCATAGGCGTACCGGCAGGGGGTTCCGGGGTCGCAACGGCGACCCGGCCCCTGCGCTTGAGTCCTCAGCGGAGAAGTAGTCCGGGCCCCAGGGTGAGTGGGTCGGTCTCTCTCTCTCTTTCTCTCTCTCCTCCCCAAGATGCACGGATCTCCCGTGCGGGTCTACGTGCGGATTTTATAAATAAAATTGGCACGTGGACATTGGCCCTCAGGCATAGCTACGGGGTGAGGGGGGAAAAGGGCCTGGGGGGGCCCGAGCTGAACTTTGCACCCGGGCCCCTGAGCCTTTAGGTACTCCCCTGCAAATGGGTATCCCATAACATATTGAACAGCTTATAAGGTCGCTTTACAACAACCAAGAAGCAACAGTCAGGACAGCTTATGGAAACACGGATTGGTTTGAAATAGAGATAGAATGCAGCATTGCTGTATGCCTATCACCAGTCCTTTTCAATCTGTACTCAGAAATGATCATAAGGTGATGCAATTTGGACGAATTAGAAATGGGGATCAAAACTGGTGGCACAAAAATGTCAACAACCTTCAATACACAGATGATACCACCCTGCTTGTGAAAGGGACCTGGAATACCTTATCCAATGAGTGCAAAAGGAAAGCGAACGCATGGGACTGTATCTCAACAGCAAGAAAACGAAAGTCATGACCACAATAAGCAATGGTACAGTGAACATAAACATTAACAATGAAGAAGTCGAGTCAGTCCAAGATTTCATCTTCGTTGGATCCAAAATCAATTTGCAATGGGCAATCTGGACCTGAGATCAAGAGACGGATTACACTTTCTAGGAATGCAATGCAAGGAATGGAAAAGATAGGACATTAGCACTGCAACAAAAACCAGACTGGTCAATGCAATAGTCTTTCCCATAATGACGTATGGTTGCGATAGTTCGACACTCAGAAAAACGGACAGAAGGAAAATTGATGCATTTGAACTATGGTGCTGGGGGAGAAGGCTACCGATACCTTGGACTGTCAAGGCAATGCACAAGGTAGTGTTAGATCATGTCAAACCGAAAATACCAGTAGAGGGCAAAATCAAACAGTGACTCTTTTTTTGGCCATGTGATGCGCGCTAACTCACTGAAAACAGTACTGATGCTTTGCAAAGTCAGAGGAAAGAGAAGATCAGGACGACAAAGAACAAGATGGCTAGATACAAACAAGGCCACCACGAACATGTCAATCGCGGAATTAAAAGAAGCGGTGACAGGAATGTATGGAGAACATTGATCCATGGAGTGACCGAGGGTCGGATGTGACTAAACGGATAATCAACATCATCATCTTACAATCCAATCTCAACTGATGTTCTCACATTCTATGATTAAACAAAGGAATGAAAAGCAGCTGTGATCACATACAAGCTTCTTTACAGTTTTTTTTCCTCGAAATGTCACATGCTAAATACATTAGAAGTCATGCATTGTGACCTAGCAAACAGAACTTCAAGGATCACAGGTCCATAGCAATAATGATGAACAACTCACCGTAAAGATACAATCAAACTGTCAACCATGTTCCTAGGAAATGAAGAATCACTGAAGCGTGAAAAGCTTCCTGAAGGATGACAGTGTGGCTTTGACCTATTGATGATGACAACGAATTCCTACCTGAAACAAAACCAAAACACATAATATATTCATTGTAGAGAAACCAATCAAGTGCTTTCAATTACAAATGTTTAATTAAAAGTATATTCAATTACAAATGAAAATACCATTGTTGAATATTCATCATTACCAGCACAAAACACAAAACTAGTGGAATTACATTTCCTAGTAAAAAAAACAAACAAAACAAAAACAGAACATTATATATAAGTATATACACACACGGGTTAAACTTCACTTTTCTCATGCATCAAAGAGCCTTGGTAACCCATGACTCTGTTGACAGGTCAATGTTTGTTCTACCTTTGCCACTGCATACCAGGGCTAGCCCACAGGATCTGCCATTTTGAAGATCGTTGACTCAGTTGTCTAGACACCATAATTTGGCCCATGGCAAAAGTATTCAGAACATTACTTTGCCCATTTTTCTTGTTTTCAACATCAACTTCAAGAACCAACTGTCCACTTGCCGCCTATCATATCCCATGCCTGTCAATGTTATGCCCGATTGCTGTCGACATTATATAGGTTTGTGCGTGTGAAAAACATAAATAAATTACGTGTGAAAGTTGCCCATGTAAACACAGCCTAAGAGGATTGAAATACCACAACACCATTGCACGCAATCTGGCGTGATGCATATTCTTCAAGATCATACATGAGCACACACTATGGTAACAACCGTATTGGAGCACACATATAAGGTGATAAAATTCTATTTTATTCACATTTTCAATATGGCCTTAATGAATATAATAACCCTTCTAGGCATGCTTTCAGACAATTGGGATAGATGTGTCTGCAAACTTCATTTGCCAATCCAAAGCCTCCATTCCTCAAGGATAGCTTCAGTTAGTGATGTGGGGAATGATGGAAGGGCTGGGCATGGATGGATACAGTGTTTTAGTTCATCCCAGGCTTTGGACTGGCAAATGAATTTGCAGATATTCTGCTCTTCGAGCCAAGCCTCAACACTGCGTGCTGTATGACATGGTGCTTGGTCATGTTGGCAGAGACACGGAGCTGTGCCAAACTATTGCTGCAGGGTAGATACCATATTTTCCAGAATGTCTCTGCACCCATTGGCGTGGAGTGGACTTCACTATAACCAATGGCTCTTGTCCATCCCAGTGGAATTATCCCCACACCATAATAGAACCTCTTCCAAACTTGACTGTTGGGACGACACAGTCATGTAGTTACTGGTCTCCAGACAACCGCCACACTCAAGTGCAGCCATCCGACTGTAAGATGGTGTGCAGTGGTTTAGCTATCCACAACACCTACTTCCACTCATTTGCAGTCCAAGAACAATACTCCAAACACCATAACAAGAGCCTCTGTGCATTCACTGCTGTGATGTTGGGCTTGTGTGCAGCTGCTCATCTATGGTAAAGATTCAGATGCAGTTCCCTACAATCAGTTCTGGTGCTAATGGATGTCCCAATGGCCTGTGAGATCTCCTAAGTGAGTTTTCCGGCAGATGATGTGTGCCACTGCCCTCACAGCTCGTACAAGGCTTCATTGTCTACATTCTATCAGTTTACAAGGTCTCCCATTACATGGCTGCATTGCACACAGACCAAATCTTTTCCTTTTCCAAATAGCACTGCCAACAGTGGACTTTGGAGGCTCCAAAAGCGCTGTGATGTTCTGCACAGATTAGTTGCAAGGCGACATCCCCCCACCGTACCCCGTTGGAAGCCTGTGAACTCTACATCTCATGAGATTCTATATGTTTCCATACTGGGCAGACAGTACAGGATTAGTGGGTGTCCCAATAATTTTGTCAATATAGTGTAGATCTCACCCGTAGAGAGGTTAGTAAAACGTTAAGATTTATGGTACTAATATGCCTTGGAGAGTCAATCGAACTTGGTTTTAATTGCTGCTCATCAACACAAGCTGACTGCACTTGATTTTTATGTAGGTACCAGTTTTATAAAGCACAACAGATTGTGGTGCTTATTGACACATTTATTAAAGGCAGAAATGCCAATTTGCCCCAGCATTGGGTATGCAGGAAATGTTATCTAGTACATATTTTTTTGCACAGGACAGAATGAAAGACACATCAAGGGAGATTTATCAGTAGTGTTATAAGGTGCATGCAATAACAATTTGATAAAAACGGAACAATTTGTACCAAATTTATCAAAACGGGGCAAGTGGTACAACGTATTGGAGAAGGTCTTGTGGACCATGCTTGTCCGGTATCTTCTAAGATTTTTAGATAAAACATTGCTTTTTCATTTCTTTTCCAATGATTAATGTGATACACACAACAGCACCAAACAGTAGAGTGAGCAATGTGTCTCCATTTAAAACACAGTGAATGACTAAAATATATAGCGCTATTGACAGTAATCCGCTTGAGGTATAATTGCAAAACAGTTGCTTTTTGTAAAATCTTCCCACTATTGCTGTCTAGGTCAGTGTTTCACAAGTTGTTGGGGAGGTCCAGTTGGGAAGTCAAATTTGATAGAAGAAATCATAAGCCACGCAGTCCTTTGCTGGCTGCAGCGGTCTCTGGTTTTGTGATGTACTGTAATAGATTCGTGTATATCTTGATGTTATACAGAGTTTAGGAGACAAATACTAAAGACAGAGGGCTAAATTGGGCTAGAACGTAATTTTTCACATAGGCTTTACCCACTGGTGGTGACGCCCAGATACCACCATGTTCCTGGCTGGGTAGGCCCCGGTAGAGAAAGATTGAGAAACCCTGGTCTACACAGTTAAGACTGCATTAGAAGTAAAAATCATTATTACAGCTTTTCATTCATCCACCGTCACATTGAGGACAAATGATTCTTTAATTTCAACACTTAAGACTGAACAGCACAATAGTTGATTATATCAGTGTTTTCCAGCACATCTTTATATTTGCAGTCAAGGAGGAAAATAATTTTGAAGCCACGCAAACTTTTATATGACTTTTTTTGCATTATTTATGTTACTCAGCATATTATAAAGGCTTTTGAAAGCACATTCCTTGATTAAGAATAAAACGTAAGACAATACTAATTTATTACTTTCCATTAAAAGAAAGAGGGCATTGGGTTTCTTCTGCATAAAGATGCGCATTTATAGTCAGCCCTTGTGCACCATGCCTCTTTTAATCTGGATAATGGATTTTACATATGAAAACACTGTAAAAGCTATGTGGCTCTGGGCTGTGGGATGAAATGTCATTGAATTAATCATCCTGGTTAGGCATTGTGATGAGTGCAACTTTAGTCTTTTATCCACACCCTGGGACCCTCAGCAATACGCTTGTGTAATAAAAAAGCTCTTTATTGACTACTGAATGAGGGCAGTTGAGCTTTCTTCCAGTTTAATTGCTACTGGTGAATAACTGGAATTGCTGGACATCTATATCACTTAGTGTCAAAAATTCTGTATTATAATTCTTACAGTTTGCAAACCAATGTTAATACTTGCAGGCGCCTTGTACTAAGGTAAGAATGTGCGCTAATAACGCGACATATACGATGTTTTGCTACTTGCACAACTTAATACGGATGTCCTCGGGATGAAGATAAGAGCAATGTACAAATTGAAGTAATATAATCCACATGTAGTCGAAGTAGAAAACAAAAATGGAAACAGAGACCCCAGGGAGGTTCTATGCAACTGAACAATGTATGACAATAAATGAGCATGTATGCACTACTATCATGTACTGTACAGCACTGCATGACATTAGGGGTTCATGTTGGCTCTTAAAAATACAGTCAGTAGCAATTCCATAGCTTAAATGTAGAAGAGCAGATGTATCATCTAGGTCTGTTATAAACTAGAGCAGGGCCGTAACTATAGTAGGTGCAGGGGATGTGGTCGCACCCGGGCCCAGGAGCTTTAAGGGGCCCATAAGGCCTCTCTTCTCCATATAGGGAGCCCAATACTATTAATAAAACATTATAATTAGGGGCCCTGCTACACATTTTGCATTTGGGCCCAGGAGCTTTAAGTTATGCCTCTGAACTAGAGTACACTTAATTCTTCTTAAGAATTAAAAATGTGTAATCAGTATGTGACTTACCAATATTTTCTACTACATACGTACAATTACAATGTAAAGGGTGAACAAGCAAGCAACCAGTCCTTTCTAAAAAAGCAAAGTAGCCAAACAAATATCTCTTATTGCCATATAGTAAGTTTTCCCACATCATCCCCAACCTGTTTTCAGGATTTAATGAATAGTAGAAAAAATAATATTAAAAAAGCCCTCAGTGGAAAAGGCTTAATACTTTCATCTACAAGGAGAGAGAAGTATGTACATTACGTCAGTGGTAACATTGGCATCCATATTAGGAAAAGAGATTAAACCATTTTGGCATAGTCTTCAGGCTATAATATTTGGCAATAATCTTCTGATTTCTAGATTTTCTTCTTTCAGTTCCATAACAACCACCATAAGCGAAAAAATCCCAATAGTGTGGATTACTGGCTCGTGACTATTTCTTCAGTGTACTAACAATGGTTCACCGGTTGAATGGGGAAAAAGAGAGCATTTTTTTCTAAAGTTTATTTTTAACTTGGCAGCCAACAGAGTTCAGCTGTGTGCCAACAAAAAGTTTGCGGAGCAAAACTGGACTTATCTTTACTATGCTATGGAGAATGGACAGCTGTGAAGCAATACCAGATAAAGCACCCTATTGTTCTTTCTCCAAAAGATGTACATTGCAATTTGAACATATCCACCCTTAATATTCTACATAGACCACCTGTTTTAAGGAAAAAGTTGTAATGTGAAATACAGACAATACAATTAGCAAGCAAAACTATGCAGGGCTGTTTACAGGTTTATGGGGACATTTGGGAAATAAAGTTACTGCGGCATTCCTGTCTACTCTATACTCCAAGACTCTCACCCTACTATTCTACATGAATGCTACTATAGGGTGTAGGGTAACCTTTTCCATGGCCACATAGATATATGGTTTTCTATTTTCATATGATTCTTGCTGGCACATCCCCGATCTATGGTGTGCCATGCAGTGTCCAATGGAACATGGCACTATTTTTTTCTGTTCAACTGTAATGTCAGAACACCTTTGTAGGACTCCATATATAAAAGCATAAAAGGTAGCGTAGCCCATGTGTAGAAGCCAATGCATGCTGCATTATGTGTCTGCATTACAAGGAGGTTATACAGAGCCATAATATGGTTGTATTCATGAGCCTTCACGGTCAAATATTCCATTGATCCTTACTCTGGACACTGAAAAGTCTGAGCTGCCTAGTAATTTTGAATTAGTGTTTTTATTTTCTTTTAAGTCACTTCATGTGTCCAGTTGTTATTAAAAGGGGTTGCCAGTTGTAAACTACTGAGAGCCTATTCTTAGGACGGGCCATCAATAGTAGATCACTGAGGGTTTGTTGGCTAGGACCCTCACTTAACTGCTGTTTGCCAGCTCAGTGTGCTAATGCATGAAGCTGATTTCTGCAGCAAACAGCTTTGTTGTTACTGCAGTGGAAATGTTTGATATTGGAGGCCATTCAATTAAGTGGGAATTTCACCTGTAATACAAAAACTTACCACTGTAGTGAGAACAGAGCTGTCTGCTTTCTGCAGAATTCAGCTCAGTGCACAAGCACAAACAGCTCAACAAAGGGGGATCTGGATTGCAGATATACCTCCCCTCCCTGATCAACTATTAATGGCCTATTATGTTGACAGGCCACTAAAGTTTTGCAACTGGAAAACCTTTAGGAAATGGTTTGTGTTGTAGTTTTCATGGGTAACAACGGTCCTGATCCAGTTCATCACATTATCACAGGGCTATACGAAACATAGTTGTCCTGATCTTTGTCACTGATGTTCATCAAGTTCCATCATTCCTGGCAGAAGCGGTCAATAAAGACACTATGTTCTACTCCCACATCAGTCCCTGTTAATAGCAATGCAGGGAGCTAAGAATAATTGGCAGAAATAGGGATTCTGCAAGAAGAAGGTGCTATGCAGGTGGTTTTGGAAGATGAGCAAATTTGGGGAAAGAGAGGTGACAACTAAGAGTGGGAGAACTCGTGCTTTGACTGCTTGCTCATAGGAAGGTGGCATGTTGTGATTACTAGCGGAAGTGTGTCCTGCTGTGACTACTGGGGTAGTGGGAGGACTGCTGACACCACTGGGAAAGAGAAGGTTACAGCTGTGACAAATACGATAGGGAGGGAGTGCTTGGTCTGTTTAGAGGGCTTATCAGACTGAAAAAGGAGTCTGAGAGGAGACTTAATAGCGGTCTACAAATATCTGAAGGGCTGTCACAGTGCAGAGGGTTAAGACCTATTCTCATTTGCACAAGGATAGACTAGAAGCAATGGGATGAAACTGAAAGGGAGGAGACACAAATTAGATATTAGAAAAACTTTCTGACAGTGAGGGTGATCAATGAGTGGAACAGGTTACCACGGCAGGTGATGAGTTCTCCTTTAATGAACAAAGGCTGGACAAATATCTGTCTGGGATGATTTAGTGAATCCTGCACTGAGCAGGGGGTTGGACCAGATGACCCTGGAAGTCCCTTCCAACTCTACCATTCTATGATTCTAAGAGGGAAAATGAAGGAGGGAACACTATTGTGTGCCATTAATTGCAGCTTTATTTTGACTGCTGATAGAGCAAATGCTCATGCAACAGGTAAGGCCGATACACGGAACAATAATCATTCAGTTTATCGTTCTATTGTGCAAAACTGGACTGTAATCATTCACTGTAAACACGGTCAGCAACTGAATGATGAATTTGTGGCTTATCATTCGTCATTTAGTTTCTGCAGGCATAAAAATCAAACAATGATCTATGTAATCTGCAGTCATTCATCTTTAAACTACTGCCTGTTTGCTTAAGGATGCGTGCTTCGAGTCACAGTAATCTCCAGTTTGCTCCGCTTCTGTCCGCTGAACGACAATCACTCCAGTGTGAAAGCACAGAAGCTGTAATCATTGGGATGACTGTTGGGTGCTTACCTCCTCAACAATCACCTCATGTGAAAAGGACCCCAAGTTCAGACTGGATTTTTTTTCATCTACATCAAATCGCTCCTCAACTGTGCTGTGGGGGCCTGGCCTTAGTGCAAGTTATTGCTGACTGCAAGATCTTGCAAACATTTGTCCAGGTCGGTGTTACCACAAAAAGTGGAAACTGCTGTAACAGTATCCTGTCCAACTACTAGAATATCATCCGCATTTAACTTAATCATACAGTAGAAGGCAATTTTAAATTCTCCTAACGTGCTTACTTCACTCCTACAATTAATGGAAGCAATTTTGATAATACATTTTACGTAATTGTAGCTAGAACAATTCAAAATCATTTCCTGCCAAAAAGTTTAAGCAACCATGGACAGTTGTCATTGTGAGCAGATGGGTACTCA